>NW_027207407.1:300000-448000 GCF_963455315.2 Globicephala melas
CGAAGCCTGACCCTCACCCGTCCCCTAATCCTAACCCGTACGCTGACACTAACCCGCGCCCTCACACGTACGCTCCCCCTAAAGCGTTGTCGTACCCTCACCTGGACCCTAAACCGTCCCCGTCCCCTAACCCTAACCCTAGCCCGAACCCTAACCCTAACTCTTCCCCGAAGCCTGACCCTCACCCGTCCCCTAATCCTAACCCGTACGCTTACACTAACCCGTGCCCTCACACGTACGCTCCCCCTAAAGCGTTGTCGTACCCTCACCTGGACCCTAAACCGTCCACGTCCCCTAACCCTAACACTAGCCCGAACCCTAACCCTAACCCTTCCCCGAAGCCTGAACCTCACCCGTCCCCTAATCCTAACCCGTACGCTGACACTAACCCGCGCCCTCACACGTACGCTCCCCCTAAAGCGTTGTCGTACCCTCACCTGGACCCTAAACCGTCCCCGTCCCCTAACCCTAACCCTAGCCCGAACCCTAACCCTAACCCTTCCCCGAAGCCTGACCCTCACCCGTCCCCTAATCCTAACCCGTACGCTGACGCTAACCCGCGCCCTCACACGTACGCTTCCCCTAAAGCGTTGTCGTACCCTCACCTGGACCCTAAACCGTCCCCGTCCCCTAACCCTAACCCTAGCCCGAACCCTAACCCTAACCCTTCCCCGAAGCCTGACCCTCACCCGTCCCCTAATCCTAACCCGTACGCTGACACTAACCCGCGCCCTCACACGTACGCTCCCCCTAAAGCGTTGTCGTACCCTCACCTGGACCCTAAACCGTCCCCGTCCCCTAACCCTAACCCTAGCCCGAACACTAAACCTAACACTTCCCCGAAGCCTGACCCTCACCCGTCCCCTAATCCTAACCCGTACGCTGACACTAACCCGTGCCCTCACACGTACGCTCCCCCTAAAGCGTTGTCGTACCCTCACCTCGACCCTAAACCGTCCCCGTCCCCTAACCCTAACCCTAGCCCGAACCCTAACCCTAACCCTTCCCCGAAGCCTGACCCTCACCCGTCCCCTAATCCTAACCCGTACGCTGACGCTAACCCGCGCCCTCACACGTACGCTTCCCCTAAAGCGTTGTCGTACCCTCACCTGGACCCTAAACCGTCCCCGTCCCCTAACCCTAACCCTAGCCCGAACCCTAACCCTAACCCTTCCCCGAAGCCTGACCCTCACCCGTCCCCTAATCCTAACCCGTACGCTGACACTAACCCGCGCCCTCACACGTACGCTCCCCCTAAAGCGTTGTCGTACCCTCACCTGGACCCTAAACCGTCCCCGTCCCCTAACCCTAACCCTAGCCCGAACACTAACCCTAACACTTCCCCGAAGCCTGACCCTCACCCGTCCCCTAATCCTAACCCGTACGCTGACACTAACCCGCGCCCTCACACGTACGCTCCCCCTAAAGCGTTGTCGTACCCTCACCTCGACCCTAAACCGTCCCCGTCCCCTAACCCTAACCCTAGCCCGAACCCTAACCCTAACCCTTCCCCGAAGCCTGACCCTCACCCGTTCCCTAATCCTAAACCATACGCTGACGCTAACCCGCGCCCTCACACGTACGCTCCCCCTAAAGCGTTGTCGTACACTCACCTGGACCCTAAACCGTCCCCGTCCCCTAACCCTAACCCTAGCCCGAACCCTAACCCTAACCCTTCCCCGAAGCCTGACCCTCACCCGTCCCCTAATCCTAACCCGTACGCTGACGCTAACCCGCGCCCTCACACGTACGCTCCCCCTAAAGCGTTGTCGTACCCTCACCTGGACCCTAAACCGTCCCCGTCCCCTAACCCTAACCCTAGCCCGAACCCTAACCCTAACCCTTCCCCGAAGCCTGACCCTCACCCGTCCCCTAATCCTAACCCGTACGCTGACACTAACCCGCGCCCTCACACGTACGCTCCCCCTAAAGCGTTGTCGTACCCTCACCTGGACCCTAAACGGTCCGCGTCCCCTAACCCTAACCCTAGCCCGAACCCTAACCCTAACCCTTCCCCGAAGCCTGACCCTCACCCGTCCCCTAATCCTAACCCGTACGCTGACGCTAACCCGCGCCCTCACACGTACGCTCCCCCTAAAGCGTTGTCGTACACTCACCTGGACCCTAAACCGTCCCCGTCCCCTAACCCTAACCCTAGCCCGAACCCTAACCCTAACCCTTCCCCGAAGCCTGACCCTCACCCGTCCCCTAATCCTAACCCGTACGCTGACGCTAACCCGCGCCCTCACACGTACGCTCCCCCTAAAGCGTTGTCGTACCCTCACCTGGACCCTAAACCGTCCCCGTTCCCTCACCCTAACCCTAGCCCGAACCCTAACCCTAACTCTTCCCCGAAGCCTGACCCTCACCCGTCCCCTAATCCTAACCCGTACGCTTACACTAACCCGCGCCCTCACACGTACGCTCCGCCTAAAGCGTTGTCGTACCCTCACCTGGACCCTAAACGGTCCGCGTCCCCTAACACTAACCCTAGCCCGAACCCTAACCCTAACGCTTCCCCGAAGCCTGACCCTCACCCGTCCCCTAATCCTAACCCGTACGCTGACACTAACCCGCGCCCTCACACGTACGCTCCCCCTAAAGCGTTGTCGCACCCTCACCTGGACCCTAAACCGTCCCCGTCCCCTAACCCTAACCCTAGCCCGAACCCTAACCCTAACCCTTCCCCGAAGCCTGACCCTCACCCGTCCCCTAATCCTAACCCGTACTCTGACACTAAGCCGCGCCCTCACACGTACGCTCCCCCTAAAGCGCTGTCGTACCCTCACCTGGACCCTAAACCGTCCCCGTCCCCTAACCCTAACCCTAGCCCGAACCCTAACCCTAACTCTTCCCCGAAGCCTGACACTCACCCGTCCCCTAATCCTAACCCGTACGCTGACACTAACCCGCGCCCTCACACGTACGCTCCCCCTAAAGCGTTGTCGTACCCTCACCTGGACCCTAAACCGTCCCCGTCCCCTAACCCTAACCCTAGCCCGAACCCTAACCCTAACCCTTCCCCGAAGCCTGACCCTCACCCGTCCCCTAATCCTATCCCGTACGCTGACACTAACCCGCGCCCTCACACGTACGCTCCCCCTAAAACGTTGTCGTACCCTCACCTGGACCCTAAACCGTCCCCGTCCCCTAACCCTAACCCTAGCCCGAACCCTAACCCTAACCCTTCCCCGAAGCCTGACCCTCACCCGTCCCCTAATCCTAACCCCTACGCTGACGCTAACCCGCGCCCTCACACGTACGCTCCACCTAAAGCGTTGTCGTACCCTCACCTGGACCCTAAACCGTCCCCGTCCCCTAACCCTAACCCTAGCCCGAACCCTAACCCTAACCCTTCCCCGAAGCCTGACCCTCACCCGTCCCCTAATCCTAACCCGTACGCTGACACTAACCCGCGCCCTCACACGTACGCTCCCCCTAAAGCGTTGTCGTACCCTCACCTGGACCCTAAACGGTCCGCGTCCCCTAACCCTAACCCTAGCCCGAACCCTAACCCTAACCCTTCCCCGAAGCCTGACCCTCACCCGTCCCCTAATCCTAACCCGTACGCTGACGCTAACCCGCGCCCTCACACGTACGCTCCCCCTAAAGCGTTGTCGTACACTCACCTGGACCCTAAACCGTCCCCGTCCCCTAACCCTAACCCTAGCCCGAACCCTAACCCTAACCCTTCCCCGAAGCCTGACCCTCACCCGTCCCCTAATCCTAACCCGTACGCTGACGCTAACCCGCGCCCTCACACGTACGCTCCCCCTAAAGCGTTGTCGTACCCTCACCTGGACCCTAAACCGTCCCCGTTCCCTCACCCTAACCCTAGCCCGAACCCTAACCCTAACTCTTCCCCGAAGCCTGACCCTCACCCGTCCCCTAATCCTAACCCGTACGCTTACACTAACCCGCGCCCTCACACGTACGCTCCGCCTAAAGCGTTGTCGTACCCTCACCTGGACCCTAAACGGTCCGCGTCCCCTAACACTAACCCTAGCCCGAACCCTAACCCTAACGCTTCCCCGAAGCCTGACCCTCACCCGTCCCCTAATCCTAACCCGTACGCTGACACTAACCCGCGCCCTCACACGTACGCTCCCCCTAAAGCGTTGTCGCACCCTCACCTGGACCCTAAACCGTCCCCGTCCCCTAACCCTAACCCTAGCCCGAACCCTAACCCTAACCCTTCCCCGAAGCCTGACCCTCACCCGTCCCCTAATCCTAACCCGTACTCTGACACTAAGCCGCGCCCTCACACGTACGCTCCCCCTAAAGCGCTGTCGTACCCTCACCTGGACCCTAAACCGTCCCCGTCCCCTAACCCTAACCCTAGCCCGAACCCTAACCCTAACTCTTCCCCGAAGCCTGACACTCACCCGTCCCCTAATCCTAACCCGTACGCTGACACTAACCCGCGCCCTCACACGTACGCTCCCCCTAAAGCGTTGTCGTACCCTCACCTGGACCCTAAACCGTCCCCGTCCCCTAACCCTAACCCTAGCCCGAACCCTAACCCTAACCCTTCCCCGAAGCCTGACCCTCACCCGTCCCCTAATCCTATCCCGTACGCTGACACTAACCCGCGCCCTCACACGTACGCTCCCCCTAAAACGTTGTCGTACCCTCACCTGGACCCTAAACCGTCCCCGTCCCCTAACCCTAACCCTAGCCCGAACCCTAACCCTAACCCTTCCCCGAAGCCTGACCCTCACCCGTCCCCTAATCCTAACCCCTACGCTGACGCTAACCCGCGCCCTCACACGTACGCTCCACCTAAAGCGTTGTCGTACCCTCACCTGGACCCTAAACCGTCCCCGTCCCCTAACCCTAACCCTAGCCCGAACCCTAACCCTAACCCTTCCCCGAAGCCTGACCCTCACCCGTCCCCTAATCCTAACCCGTACGCTGACACTAACCCGCGCCCTCACACGTACGCTCCCCCTAAAGCGTTGTCGTACCCTCACCTGGACCCTAAACGGTCCGCGTCCCCTAACCCTAGCCCGAACCCTAACCCTAACCCTTCCCCGAAGCCTGACCCTCACCCGTCCCCTAATCCTAACCCGTACGCTGACGCTAACCCGCGCCCTCACACGTACGCTCCCCCTAAAGCATTGTTGTACACTCACCTGGACCCTAAACCGTCCCCGTCCCCTAACCCTAACCCTAGCCCGAACCCTAACCCTAACCCTTCCCCGAAGCCTGACCCTCACCCGTCCCCTAATCCTAACCCGTACGCTGACGCTAACCCGCGCCCTCACACGTACGCTCCCCCTAAAGCGTTGTCGTACCCTCATCTGGACCCTAAATCGTCCCCGTCCCCTAACCCTAACCCTAGCCCGAACCCTAACCCTAACCCTTCCCCGAAGCCTGACCCTCACCCGTCCCCTAATCCTAACCCGTACGCTGACACTAACCCGCGCCCTCACACGTACGCTCCCCCAAAAGCGTTGTCGTACCCTCACCTCGACCCTAAACGGTCCGCGTCCCCTAACCCTAACCCTAGCCCGAACCCTAACCCAAACCCTTCCCCGAAGCCTGACCCTCACCCGTCCCCTAATCCTAACCCGTACGCTGACGCTAACCCGCGCCCTCACACGTACGCTCCCCCTAAAGCGTTGTCGTACACTCACCTGGACCCTAAACCGTCCCCGTCCCCTAACCCTAACCCTAGCCCGAACCCTAACCCTAACCCTTCCCCGAAGCCTGACCCTCACCCGTCCCCTAATCCTAACCCGTACGCTGACGCTAACCCGCGCCCTCACACGTACGCTCCCCCTAAAGCGTTGTCGTACCCTCATCTGGACCCTAAACCGTCCCCGTCCCCTAACCCTTACCCTAGCCCGAACCCTAACCCTAACCCTTCCCCGAAGCCTGACCCTCACCCGTCCCCTAATCCTAACCCGTACGCTGACGCTAACCCGCGCCCTCACACGTACGCTCCCCCTAAAGCGTTGTCGTACCCTCACCTGGACCCTAAACCGTCCCCGTCCCCTAACCCTAACCCTAGCCCGAACCCTAACCCTAACTCTTCCCCGAAGCCTGACCCTCACCCGTCCCCTAATCCTAACCCGTACGCTTACACTAACCCGCGCCCTCACACGTACGCTCCCCCTAAAGCGTTGTCGTACCCTCACCTGGACCCTAAACGGTCCGCGTCCCCTAACCCTAACCCTAGCCCGAACCCTAACCCTAACCCTTCCCCGAAGCCTGACACTCACCCGTCCCCTAATCCTAACCCGTACAGTGACGCTAACCCGCGCCCTCACACGTACGCTCCCCCTAAAGCGTTGTCGAACTCTCACCTGGACCCTAAACCGTCCCCGTCCCCTAACCCTAACCCTAGCCCGAACCCTAACCCTAACCCTTCCCCGAAGCCTGACCCTCACCCGTCCCCTAATCCTAACCCGTACGCTGACACTAACCCGCGCCCTCACACGTACGCTCCCCCTAAAGCGTTGTCGTACCCTCACCTGGACCCTAAACGGTCCGCGTCCCCTAACCCTAACCCTAGCCCGAACCCTAACCCTTCCCCGAAGCCTGACCCTCACCCGTCCCCTAATCCTAACCCGTACGCTGACGCTAACCCGCGCCCTCACACGTACGCTCCCCCTAAAGCGTTGTCGTACACTCACCTGGACCCTAAACCGTCCCCGTCCCCTAACCCTAACCCTAGCCCGAACCCTAACCCTAACCCTTCCCCGAAGCCTGACCCTCACCCGTCCCCTAATCCTAACCCGTACGCTGACGCTAACCCGCGCCCTCACACGTACGGTCCCCCTAAAGCGTTGTCGTACCCTCATCTGGACCCTAAATCGTCCCCGTCCCCTAACCCTTACCCTAGCCCGAACCCTAACCCTAACCCTTCCCCGAAGCCTGACCCTCACCCGTCCCCTAATCCTAACCCGTACGCTGACACTAACCCGCGCCCTCACACGTACGCTCCCCCTAAAGCGTTGTCGTACCCTCACCTGGACCCTAAACCGTCCCCGTTCCCTCACCCTAACCCTAGCCCGAACCCTAACCCTAACTCTTCCCCTAAGCCTGACCCTCACCCGTCCCCTAATCCTAACCCGTACGCTTACACTAACCCGCGCCCTCACACGTACGCTCCGCCTAAAGCGTTGTCGTACCCTCACCTGGACCCTAAACGGTCCGCGTCCCCTAACACTAACCCTAGCCCGAACCCTAACCCTAACCCTTCCCCGAAGCCTGACCCTCACCCGTGCCCTAATCCTAACCCGTACGCTGACACTAACCCGCGCCCTCACACGTACGCGCCCCCTAAAGCGTTGTCGTACCCTCACCTGGACCCTAAACCGTCCCCGTCCCCTAACCCTAACCCTAGCCCGAACCCTAACCCTAACCCTTCCCCGAAGCCTGACCTTCACCCGTCCCCTAATCATAACCCGTACTCTGACACTAAGGCGCGCCCTCACACGTACGCTCCCCCTAAAGCGCTGTCGTACCCTCACCTGGACCCTAAACCGTCCCCGTCCCCTAACCCTAACCCTAGCCCGAACCCGAACCCTAACCCTTCCCCGAAGCGTGACCCTCACCCGTCCCCTAATCCTAACCCGTACGCTGACACTAACCCGCGCCCTCACACGTACGCTCCCCCTAAAGCGTTGTCGTACCCTCACCTGGACCCTAAACCGTCCCCGTCCCCTAACCCTAACCCTAGCCCGAACCCTAACCCTAACCCTTCCCCGAAGCCTGACCCTCACCCGTCCCCTAATCCTAACCCGTACGCTGACACTAACCCGCGCCCTCACACGTACGCTCCCCCTAAAGCGTTGTCGTACCCTCACATGGACCCTAAACCGTCCCCGTCCCCTAACCCTAACCCTAGCCCGAACCCTAACCCTAACCCTTCCCCGAAGCCTGACCCTCACCCGTCCCCTAATCCTAACCCGTACGCTGACACTAACCCGCGCCCTCACACGTACGCTCCCCCTAAAGCGTTGTCGTACCCTCACCTGGACCCTAAACCGTCCCCGTCCCCTAACCCTAACCCTAGCCCGAACCCTAACCCTAACCCTTCCCCGAAGCCTGACCCTCACCCGTCCCCTAATCCTAACCCGTACGCTGACACTAAACCGCGCCCTCACACGTACGCACCCCATAAAGCGTTGTCGTACCCTCACCTGGACCCTAAACCGTCCCCGTCCCCTAACCCTAACCCTAGCCCGAACCCTAACCCTAACCCTTCCCCGAAGCCTGACCCTCACCCGTCCCCTAATCCTAAACCGTACGCTGACACTAACCCGCGCCCTCACACGTACGCTCCCCCTAAAGCGTTGTCGTACACTCACCTGGACCCTAAACCGTCCCCGTCCCCTAACCCTATCCCTAGCCCGAACCCTAACCCTAACCCTTCCCCGAAGCCTGACCCTCACCCGTCCCCTAATCCTAACCCGTACGCTGACACTAACCCGCGCCCTCACACGTACGCTCCCCCTAAAGCGTTGTCGTACCCTCACCTGGACCCTAAACCGTCCCCGTCCCCTAACCCTAACCCTAGCCCGAACCCTAACCCTAACCCTTCCCCGAAGCCTGACCCTCACCCGTTCCCTAATCCTAACCCGTACGCTGACGCTAACCCGCGCCCTCACACATACGCTCCCCCTAAAGCGTTGTCGTACCCTCACCTGGACCCTAAACCGTCCCCGTCCCCTAACCCTAACCCTAGCCCGAACCCTAACCCTAACCCTTCCCCGAAGCCTGACCCTCACCCGTCCCCTAATCCTAACCCGTACGCTGACGCTAACCCGCGCCCTCACACGTACGCACCCCCTAAAGCGTTGTCGTACCCTCACCTGGACCCTAAACCGTCCCCGTCCCCTAACCCTAACCCTAGCCCGAACCCTAACCCTAACCCTTCCCCGAAGCCTGACCCTCACCCGTCCCCTAATCCTAACCCGTACGCTGACACTAACCCGCGCCCTCACACGTACGCTCCCCCTAAAGCGTTGTCGTACCCTCACATGGACCCTAAACCGTCCCCGTCCCCTAACCCTAACCCTAGCCCTAACCCTAACCCTAACCCTTCCCCGAAGCCTGACCCTCACCCGTCCCCTAATCCTAACCCGTACGCTGACACTAACCCGCGCCCTCACACGTACGCTCCCCCTAAATCGTTGTCGTACCCTCACCTGGACCCTAAACCGTCCCCGTCCCCTAACCCTAACCCTAGCCCGAACCCTAACCCTAACCCTTCCCCGAAGCGTGACCCTCACCCGTCCCCTAATCCTAACCCGTACGCTGACACTAACCCGCGCCCTCACACGTATGCTCCCCCTAAAGCGTTGTCGTACCCTCACCTGGACCCTAAACGGTCCCCGTCACCTAACCCTAACCCTAGCCCGAACCCTAACCCTAACCCTTCCCCGAAGCCTGACCCTCACCCATCCCCTAATCCTAACCCGTACGCTGACGCTAACCCGCGCCCTCACACGTACGCTCCCCCTAAAGCGTTGTCGTACCCTCACCTGGACCCTAAACCGTCCCCGTCCCCTAACCCTAACCCTTCCCCGAAGCCTGACCCTCACCCGTCCCATAATCCTAACCCGTACGCTGACACTAACCCGCGCCCTCACACGTACGCTCCCCCTAAAGCGTTGTCGTACCCTCACCTGGACCCTAAACCGTCCCCGTCCCCTAACCCTAACCCTAGTCCGAACCCTAACCCTAACCCTTCCCCGAAGCCTGACCCTCACCAGTCCCCTAATCCTAACCCGTACGCTGACACTAACCCGCGCCCTCACACGTACGCTCCCCCTAAAGCGTTGTCGTACCCTCACCTGGACCCTAAACCGTCCCCGTCCCCTAACCCTAACCCTAGCCCGAACCCTAACCCTAACCCTTCCCCGAAGCCTGACCCTCACCCGTCCCCTAATCCTAACCCGTACGCTGACACTAACCCGCGCCCTCACACGTACGCTCCCCCTAAAGCGTTGTCGTACCCTCACCTGGACCCTAAACGGTCCCCGTCACCTAACCCTAACCCCAGCCCGAACCCTAACCCTAACCCTTCCCCGAAGCCTGACCCTCACCC
This sequence comes from Globicephala melas, assembly GCF_963455315.2. Taxonomy (NCBI): domain Eukaryota; kingdom Metazoa; phylum Chordata; class Mammalia; order Artiodactyla; family Delphinidae; genus Globicephala; species Globicephala melas. Next base: position 310,064 of record NW_027207407.1, read on the forward strand.
ATCCCCTAATCCTAACCCGTACGCTGACGCTAACCCGCGCCCTCACACGTACGCTCCCCCTAAAGCGTTGTCGTACCCTCACCTGGACCCTAAACCGTCCCCGTCCCCTAACCCTAACCCTAGCCCGAACCCTAACCCTAACCTTTCCCCGAAGCCTGACCGTCACCCGTCCCCTAATCCTAACCCGTACGCTGACACTAACCCGCGCCCTCAAACGTACGCTCCCCCTAAAGCGTTGTCGTACCCTCACCTGGACCCTAAGCCGTCCCCGTCCCCTAACCCTAACCCTAGCCCGAACCCTAACCCTAACCCTTCCCCGAAGCCTGACCCTCACCCGTCCCCTAAACCTAAACCGTACGCTGACGCTAACCCGCGCCCTCACACGTACGCTCCCCCTAAAGCGTTGTCGTACCCTCATCTGGACCCTAAACCGTCCCCGTCCCCTAACCCTAACCCTAGCCCGAACCCTAACCCTAACCCTTCCCCGAAGCCTGACCCTCACCCGTCCCCTAATCCTAATCCGTACGCTGACACTAACCCGCGCCCTCACACGTACGCTCCCCCTAAAGCGTTGTCGTACCCTCACCTGGACCCTAAACCGTCCCCGTCCCCTAACCCTAACCCTAGCCCGAACCCTAACCCTAACCCTTCCCCGAAGCCTGACCCTCACCCGTCCCCTAAGCCTAACCCGTACGCTTACACTGACCCATGCCCTCACACGTACACTCCCCCTAAAGCGTTGTCGTACCCTCACCTGGACCCTAAACCGTCCCCGTGCCCTAACCCTAACCCTATCCCGAACCCTAACCCTACCCCTTCCCCGAAGCCTGACCCTCACCCGTCCCCTAATCCTAACCCGTACGCTGACGCTAACCCGCGCCCTCACACGTACGCTCCCCCTAAAGCGTTGTCGTACCCTCACCTGGACCCTAAACCGTCCCCATCCCCTAACCCTAACCCTAGCCCGAACCCTAACCCTAACCCTTCCCCGAAGCCTGACCCTCACCCGTCCCCTAATCCTAACCCGTACGCTGACACTAACCCGCGCCCTCACACGTACGCTCCCTCTAAAGCGTTGTCGTACCCTCACCTGGACCCTAAACCGTCCCCTTCCCCTAACCCTAACCCTAGCCCGAACCCTAACCCTAACCCTTCCCCGAAGCCTGACCCTCACCCGTCCCCTAATCCTAACCCGTACGCTGACGCTAACCCGCGCCCTCACACGTACGCTCCCCCTAAAGCGTTGTCGTACCGTCACCTGGACCCTAAACCGTCCCCGTCCCCTAACCCTAAACCTAGCCCGAACCCTAACCCTAACCCTTCCCCGAAGCCTGACCCTCACCCGTCCCCTAATCCTAACCCGTACGCTGACGCTAACCCGCGCCCTCACACGTACGCTCCCCCTAAAGCGTTGTCGTACCCTCATCTGGACCCTAAACCGTCCCCGTCCCCTAACCCTAACCCTAGCCCGAACCCTAACCCTAACCCTTCCCCGAAGCCTGACCCTCACCCGTCCCCTAATCCTAACCCGTACGCTGACACTAACCCGCGCCCTCACACGTACGCTCCCCCTAAAGCGTTGTCGTACCCTCACCTGGACCCTAAACCGTCCCCGTCCCCTAACACTAACCCTAGCCCGAACCCTAACCCTAACCCTTCCCCGAAGCCTGACCCTCACCCGTCCCCTAATCCTAACCCGTACGCTGACGCTAACCCGCGCCCTCACACGTACGCTCCCCCTAAAGCGTTGTCGTACCCTCATCTGGACCCTAAACCGTCCCCATCCCCTAACCCTAACCCTAGCCCGAACCCTAACCCTAACCCTTCCCCGAAGCCTGACCCTCACCCGTCCCCTAATCCTAACCCGTATGCTGACGCTAACCCGCGCCCTCACACGTACGCTCCCCCTAAAGCGTTGTCGTACCCTCACCTGGACCCTAAACCGTCCCCGTCCCCTAAGCCTAACCCTAGTCCGAACCCTAACCCTAACCCTTCCCCGAAGCCTGACCCTCACCCGTCCCCTAATCCTAACCCGTACGCTGACACTAACCCGCGCCCTCACACGTACGCTCCCCCTAAAGCGTTGTCTTACCCTCACCTGGATCCTAAACGGTCCCCGTCCCCTAACCCTAACCCTAGCCCGAACCCTAACCCTAACACTTCCCCGAAGCCTGACCCTCACCCGTCCCCTAATCCTAACCCGTACGCTGACGCTAACCCGCGCCCTTACACGTACGCTCCCCCTAAAGCGTTGTCGTACCCTCATCTTGACCCTAAACCGTCCCCGTCCCATAACCCTAACCCTAGCCCGAACCCTAACTCTAACCCTTCCCCGAAGCCTGACCCTCACCCGTCCCCTAATCCTAACCCGTACGCTGACACTAACCCGCGCATTCACACGTACGCTCCCCCTAAAGCGTTGTCGTACCCTCACCTGGTCCCTAAACCGTCCCCGTCCCCTAACCCTAACCCTAGCCCGAACCCTAACCCTAACCCTTCCCCGAAGCCTGACCCTCACCCGTCCCCTAATCCTAACCCGTACGCTTACACTAAACCATGCCCTCACACGTACGCTCCCCCTAAAGCGTTGTCGTACCCTCACCTGGACCCTAAACCGTCCCCGTCCCCTAACCCTAACCCTATCCCGAACCCTAACCCTAACCCTTCCCCGAAGCCTGACCCTCACCCGTCCCCTAATCCTAACCCGTACGCTGACACTAACCCACGCCCTCACACGTAAGCTCCCCCTAAAGCGTTGTCGTACCCTCACCTGGACCCTAAACCGTCCCCGTCCCCGAACCCTAACCCTAGCCCGAACCCTAACCCTAACCCTTCCCCGAAGCCTGACCCTCACCCGTCCCCTAATCCTAACCCATACGCTGACACTAACCCGCGCCCTCACACGTACGCTCCCCCTAAAGCGTTGTCGTACCCTCACCTGGACCCTAAACCGTCCCCGTCCCCTAACCCTAACCCTAGTCCGAACCCTAACCCTAACCCTTCCCCGAAGCCTGACCCTCACCGGTCCCCTAATCCTAACCCGTACGCTGACACTAACCCGCGCCCTCACACGTACGCTCCCCCTAAAGCGTTGTCGTACCCTCACCTGGACCCTAAACCGTCCCCGTCCCCTAACCCTAAACCTAGCCCGAACGCTAACCCTAACCCTTCCCCGAAGCCTGACCCTCACCCGTCCCCTAATCCTAACCCGTACGCTGACACTAACCCGCGCCCTCACACGTACGCTCCCCCTAAAGCGTTGTCGTACCCTCACCTGGATCCTAAACCGTCCCCGTCCCCTAACCCTAACCCTAGCCCGAACCCTAACCCTAACCCTTCCCCGAAGCCTGACCCTCACCCGTCCCCTAATCCTAACCCGTACGCTGACACTAACCCGCGCCCGCACACGTACGCTCCCCCTAAAGCGTTGTCATATCCTCACCTGGATCCTAAACCGTCCCCGTCCCCTAAGCCTAACCCTAGCCCGAACCCTAACCCTAACCCTTCCCCGAAGCCTGACCCTCACCCGTCCCCTAATCCTAACCCGTACGCTGACACTAACCCGCGCCCTCACACGTACGCTCCCCCTAAAGCGTTGTCGTACCCTCACCTGGACCCTAAACCGTCCCCGTCCCCTAAACCTAACCCTTCCCCGAAGCCTGACCCTCACCCGTCCCCTAATCCTAACCCGTACGCTGACACTAACCCGCGCCCTCACACGTACGCTCCCCCTAAAGCGTTGTCGTACCCTCACCTGGACCCTAAACCGTCCCCGTCCCCTAACCCTAACCCTAACCCGAACCCGAACCCTAACCCTTCCCCGAAGCGTGACCCTCACCCGTCCCCTAATCCTAACCCGTACGCTGACACTAACCCGCGCCCTCACACGTACGCTCCCCCTAAAGCGTTGTCGTACCCTCACCTGGACCCTAAACCGTCCCCGTCCCCTAACCCTAACCCTAGCCCGAACCCTAACCCTAACCCTTCCCCGAAGCCTGACCCTCACCCGTCCCCTAATCCTAACCCGTACGCTGACACTAAGCCGCGCCCTCACACGTACGCTCCCCCTAAAGCTTTGTCGTACCCTCACATGGACCCTAAACCGTCCCCGTCCCCTAACCCTAACCCTAGCCCGAACCCTAACCCTAACCCTTCCCCGAAGCCTGACCCTCACCCGTCCCCTAATCCTAACCCGTACGCTGACACTAACCCGCGCCCTCACACGTACGCTCCCCCTAAAGCGTTGTCGTACCCTCACCTGGACCCTAAACCGTCCCCGTCCCCTAACCCTAACCCTAGCCCGAACCCTAACCCTAACCCTTCCCCGAAGCCTGACCCTCACCCGTCCCCTAATCCTAACCCGTACGCTGACACTAACCCGCGCCCTCACACGTACGCTCCCCCTAAAGCGTTGTCGTACCCTCACCTGGACCCTAAACCGTCCCCGTCCCCTAACCCTAACCCTAGCCCGAACCCTAACCCTAACCCTTCCCCGAAGCCTGACCCTCACCCGTCCCCTAATCCTAACCCATACGCTGACACTAACCCGCGCCATCACACGTACACTCCCCCTAAAGCGTTGTCGTACCCTCACGTGGACCCTAAACCGTCCCCGTCCCCTAACCCTAACCCTAGCCCGAACCCTAACCCTAACCCTTCCCCGAAGCCTGACCCTCACCCGTCCCCTAATCCTAACCCGTACGCTTACACTAACCCGCGCCCTCACACGTACGCTCCCCCTAAAGCGTTGTCGTACCCTCACCTGGACCCTAAACCGTCCCCGTCCCCTAACCCTAACCCTAGTCCGAACCCTAACCCTAACCCTTCCCCGAAGCCTGACCCTCACCCGTCCCCTAATCCTAACCCGTACGCTGACACTAACCCGCACCCTCACACCTACACTCCCCCTAAAGCGTTGTCGTACGCTCAACTGGACCCTAAACCGTCCCCGTCCCCTAACCCTAACCCTAGCCCGAACCCTAACCCTAACCCTTACCCGAAGCCTGACCCTCACCCGTCCCCTAATCCTAACCCGTACGCTGACACTAACCCGCGCCCTCACACGTACGCACCCCCTAAAGCGTTGTCGTACCCTCACCTGGACCCTAAACCGTCCCCGTCCCCTAACCCTAACCCTAGCCCGAACCCTAACCCTAACCCTTCCCCGAAGCCTGACCCTCACCCGTCCCCTAATCCTAACCCGTACGCTGACACTAACCCGCGCCCTCACACGTACGCTCCCCCTAAAGCGTTGTCGTACCCTCACATGGACCCTAAACCGTCCCCGTCCCCTAACCCTAACCCTAGCCCGAACCCTAACCCTAACCCTTCCCCGAAGCCTGACCCTCACCCGTCCCCTAATCCTAACCCGTACGCTGACACTAACCCGCGCCCTCACACGTACGCTCCCCCTAAATCGTTGTCGTACCCTCACCTGGACCCTAAACCGTCCCCGTCCCCTAACCCTAACCCTAGCCCGAACCCTAACCCTAACCCTTCCCCGAAGCGTGACCCTCACCCGTCCCCTAATCCTAACCCGTACGCTGACACTAACCCGCGCCCTCACACGTACGCTCCCCCTAAAGCGTTGTCGTACCCTCACCTGGACCCTAAACGGTCCCCGTCACCTAACCCTAACCCTAGCCCGAACCCTAACCCTAACCCTTCCCCGAAGCCTGACCCTCACCCATCCCCTAATCCTAACCCGTACGCTGACGCTAACCCGCGCCCTCACACGTACGCTCCCCCTAAAGCGTTGTCGTACCCTCACCTGGACCCTAAACCGTCCCCGTCCCCTAACCCTAACCCTAGCCCGAACCCTAACCCTAACCCTTCCCCGAAGCCTGACCCTCACCCGTCCCCTAATCCTAACCCGTACGCTGACACTAACCCGCGCTCTCACACGTACGCTCCCCCTAAAGCGTTGTCGTACCCTCACCTGGACCCTAAACCGTCCCCGTCCCCTAACCCTAACCCTAGCCCGAACCCTAACCCTAACCCTTCCCCGAAGCCTGACACTCACCCGTCCCCTAATCCTAACCCGTACGCTGACACTAACCCGCACCATCACACGTACACTCCCCCTAAAGCGTTGTCGTACCCTCACCTGGACCCTAAACCGTCCCCGTCCACTAACCCTAACCCTAGCCCGAACCCTAACCATAACCCTTCCCCGAAGCGTGACTCTCAACAGTCCCCTAATCCTAACCCGTACGCTGACACTAACCCACGCCCTCACACGTACGCTCCCCCTAAAGCGTTGTCGTACCCTCACCTGGACCCTAAACGGTCCCCGTCCCCTAACCCTAACCCTAGCCCGAACCCTAACCCTAACCCTTCCCCGAAGCCTGACCCTCACCCGTCCCCTAATCCTAACCCGTACGCTGACACTAACCCGCGCCCTCACACGTACGCTCCCCCTAAAGTGTTGTCGTACCCTCACCTGGACCCTAAACCGTCCCCGTCCCCTAACCCTAACCCTAGTCCGAACCCTAACCCTAACCCTTCCCCGAAGCCTGACCCTCACCGGTCCCCTAATCCTAACCCGTACGCTGACACTAACCCGCGCCCTCACACGTACGCGCCCCCTAAAGCGTTGTCGTACACTCACCTGGACCCTAAACCGTCCCCGTCCCCTAACCCTAACCCTTCCCCGAAGCCTGACCCTCACCCGTCCCCTAATCCTAACCCGTACGCTGACACTAACCCGCGCCCTCACACGTACGCTCCCCCTAAAGCGTTGTCGTACCCTCACCTGGACCCTAAACCGTCCCCGTCCCCTAACCCTAACCCTAGTCCGAACCCTAACCCTAACCCTTCCCCGAAGCCTGACCCTCACCAGTCCCCTAATCCTAACCCGTACGCTGACACTAACCCGCGCCCTCACACGTACGCTCCCCCTAAAGCGTTGTCGTACCCTCACCTGGACCCTAAACCGTCCCCGTCCCCTAACCCTAACCCTAGCCCGAACCCTAACCCTAACCCTTCCCCGAAGCCTGACCCTCACCCGTCCCCTAATCCTAACCCGTACGCTGACACTAACCCGCGCCCTCACACGTACGCTCCCCCTAAAGCGTTGTCGTACCCTCACCTGGATCCTAAACCGTCCCCGTCCCCTAACCCTAACCCTAGCCCGAACCCTAACCCTAACCCTTCCCCGAAGCGTGACCCTCACCCGTCCCCTAATCCTAACCCGTACGCTGACACTAACCCGCGCCCTCACACGTACGCTCCCCCTAAAGCGTTGTCGTACCCTCACCTGGACCCTAAACGGTCCCCGTCACCTAACCCTAACCCCAGCCCGAACCCTAACCCTAACCCTTCCCCGAAGCCTGACCCTCACCCGTCCCCTAATCCTAACCCGTACGCTGACGCTAACCCGCGCCCTCACACGTACGCTCCCCCTAAAGCGTTGTCGTACCCTCACCTGGACCCTAAACCGTCCCCGTCCCCTAACCCTAACCCTAGCCCGAACCATAACCCTAACCCTTCCCCGAAGCCTGACCCTCACCCGTCCCCTAATCCTAACCCGTACGCTGACACTAACCCGCGCCCTCACACGTACGCTCCCCCTAAAGCGTTGTCGTACCCTCACCTGGACCCTAAACCGTCCCCGTCCCCTAACCCTAACCCTAGCCCGAACCCTAACCCTAACCCTTCCCCGAAGCCTGACCCTCACCCGTCCCCTAAACCTAAACCGTACGCTGACGCTAACCCGCGCCCTCACATGTACGCTCCCCCTAAAGCGTTGTCGTACCCTCATCTGGACCCTAAACCGTCCCCGTCCCCTAACCCTAACCCTAGCCCGAACCCTAACCCTAACCCTTCCCCGAAGCCTGACCCTCACCCGTCCCCTAATCCTAACCCGTACGCTGACACTAACCCGCGCCCTCACACGTACGCTCCCCCTAAAGCGTTGTCGTACCCTCACCTGGACCCTAAACCGTCCCCGTCCCCTAACCCTAACCCTAGCCCGAACCCTAACCCTAACCCTTCCCCGAAGCCTGACCCTCACCCGTCCCCTAAGCCTAACCCGTACGCTTACACTGACCCATGCCCTCACACGTACACTCCCCCTAAAGCGTTGTCGTACCCTCACCTGGACCCTAAACCGTCCCCGTCCCCTAACCCTAACCCTAGCCCGAACCCTAACCCTACACCTTCCCCGAAGCCTGACCCTCACCCGTCCCCTAATCCTAACCCGTACGCTGACGCTAACCCGCGCCCTCACACGTACGCTCCCCCTAAAGCGTTGTCGTACCCTCACCTGGACCCTAAACCGTCCCCGTCCCCTAACCCTAACCCTAGCCCGAACCCTAACCCTAACCCTTCCCCGAAGCCTGACCCTCACCCGTCCCCTAATCCTAACCCGTACGCTGACACTAACCCGCGCCCTCACACGTACGCTCCCCCTAAAGCGTTGTCGTACCCTCACCTGGACCCTAAACCGTCCCCTTCCCCTAACCCTAACCCTAGCCCGAACCCTAACCCTAACCCTTCCCCGAAGCCTGACCCTCACCCGTCCCCTAATCCTAACCCGTACGCTGACGCTAACCCGCGCCCTCACACGTACGCTCCCCCTAAAGCGTTGTCGTACCGTCACCTGGACCCTAAACCGTCCCCGTCCCCTAACCCTAACCCTAGCCCGAACCCTAACCCTAACCCTTCCCCGAAGCGTGACCCTCACCCGTCCCCTAATCCTAACCCGTACGCTGACACTAACCCGCGCCCTCACACGTACGCTCCCCCTAAAGCGTTGTCGTACCCTCACCTGGACCCTAAACGGTCCCCGTCACCTAACCCTAACCCTAGCCCGAACCCTAACCCTAACCCTTCCCCGAAGCCTGACCCTCACCCATCCCCTAATCCTAACCCGTACGCTGACGCTAACCCGCGCCCTCACACGTACGCTCCCCCTAAAGCGTTGTCGTACCCTCACCTGGACGCTAAACCGTCCCCGTCCCCTAACCCTAACCCTAGCCCGAACCCTAACCCTAACCCTTCCCCGAAGCCTGACCCTCACCCGTCCCCTAATCCTAACCCGTACGCTGACACTAACCCGCGCTCTCACACGTACGCTCCCCCTAAAGCGTTGTCGTACCCTCACCTGGACCCTAAACCGTCCCCGTCCCCTAACCCTAACCCTAGCCCGAACCCTAACCCTAACCCTTCCCCGAAGCCTGACACTCACCCGTCCCCTAATCCTAACCCGTACGCTGACACTAACCCGCACCATCACACGTACACTCCCCCTAAAGCGTTGTCGTACCCTCACCTGGACCCTAAACCGTCCCCGTCCCCTAACCCTAACCCTAGCCCGAACCCTAACCATAACCCTTCCCCGAAGCGTGACTCTCAACAGTCCCCTAATCCTAACCCGTACGCTGACACTAACCCACGCCCTCACACGTACGCTCCCCCTAAAGCGTTGTCGTACCCTCACCTGGACCCTAAACGGTCCCCGTCCCCTAACCCTAACCCTAGCCCGAACCCTAACCCTAACCCTTCCCCGAAGCCTGACCCTCACCCGTCCCCTAATCCTAACCCGTACGCTGACACTAACCCGCGCCCTCACACGTACGCTCCCCCTAAAGTGTTGTCGTACCCTCACCTGGACCCTAAACCGTCCCCGTGCCCTAACCCTAACCCTAGTCCGAACCCTAACCCTAACCCTTCCCCGAAGCCTGACCCTCACCGGTCCCCTAATCCTAACCCGTACGCTGACACTAACCCGCGCCCTCACACGTACGCGCCCCCTAAAGCGTTGTCGTACACTCACCTGGACCCTAAACCGTCCCCGTCCCCTAACCCTAACCCTTCCCCGAAGCCTGACCCTCACCCGTCCCCTAATCCTAACCCGTACGCTGACACTAACCCGCGCCCTCACACGTACGCTCCCCCTAAAGCGTTGTCGTACCCTCACCTGGACCCTAAACCGTCCCCGTCCCCTAACCCTAACCCTAGTCCGAACCCTAACCCTAACCCTTCCCCGAAGCCTGACCCTCACCAGTCCCCTAATCCTAACCCGTACGCTGACACTAACCCGCGCCCTCACACGTACGCTCCCCCTAAAGCGTTGTCGTACCCTCACCTGGACCCTAAACCGTCCCCGTCCCCTAACCCTAACCCTAGCCCGAACCCTAACCCTAACCCTTCCCCGAAGCCTGACCCTCACCCGTCCCCTAATCCTAACCCGTACGCTGACACTAACCCGCGCCCTCACACGTACGCTCCCCCTAAAGCGTTGTCGTACCCTCACCTGGATCCTAAACCGTCCCCGTCCCCTAACCCTAACCCTAGCCCGAACCCTAACCCTAACCCTTCCCCGAAGCGTGACCCTCACCCGTCCCCTAATCCTAACCCGTACGCTGACACTAACCCGCGCCCTCACACGTACGCTCCCCCTAAAGCGTTGTCGTACCCTCACCTGGACCCTAAACGGTCCCCGTCACCTAACCCTAACCCCAGCCCGAACCCTAACCCTAACCCTTCCCCGAAGCCTGACCCTCACCCATCCCCTAATCCTAACCCGTACGCTGACGCTAACCCGCGCCCTCACACGTACGCTCCCCCTAAAGCGTTGTCGTACCCTCACCTGGACCCTAAACCGTCCCCGTCCCCTAACCCTAACCCTAGCCCGAACCATAACCCTAACCCTTCCCCGAAGCCTGACCCTCACCCGTCCCATAATCCTAACCCGTACGCTGACACTAACCCGCGCCCTCACACGTACGCTCCCCCTAAAGCGTTGTCGTACCCTCACCTGGACCCTAAACCGTCCCCGTCCCCTAACCCTAACCCTAGCCCGAACCCTAACCCTAACCCTTCCCCGAAGCCTGACCCTCACCCGTCCCCTAAACCTAAACCGTACGCTGACGCTAACCCGCGCCCTCACATGTACGCTCCCCCTAAAGCGTTGTCGTACCCTCATCTGGACCCTAAACCGTCCCCGTCCCCTAACCCTAACCCTAGCCCGAACCCTAACCCTAACCCTTCCCCGAAGCCTGACCCTCACCCGTCCCCTAATCCTAACCCGTACGCTGACACTAACCCGCGCCCTCACACGTACGCTCCCCCTAAAGCGTTGTCGTACCCTCACCTGGACCCTAAACCGTCCCCGTCCCCTAACCCTAACCCTAGCCCGAACCCTAACCCTAACCCTTCCCCGAAGCCTGACCCTCACCCGTCCCCTAAGCCTAACCCGTACGCTTACACTGACCCATGCCCTCACACGTACACTCCCCCTAAAGCGTTGTCGTACCCTCACCTGGACCCTAAACCGTCCCCGTCCCCTAACCCTAACCCTATCCCGAACCCTAACCCTACACCTTCCCCGAAGCCTGACCCTCACCCGTCCCCTAATCCTAACCCGTACGCTGACGCTAACCCGCGCCCTCACACGTACGCTCCCCCTAAAGCGTTGTCGTACCCTCACCTGGACCCTAAACCGTCCCCGTCCCCTAACCGTAACCCTAGCCCGAACCCTAACCCTAACCCTTCCCCGAAGCCTGACCCTCACCCGTCCCCTAATCCTAACCCGTACGCTGAAACTAACCCGCGCCCTCACACGTACGCTCCCCCTAAAGCGTTGTCGTACCCTCACCTGGACCCTAAACCGTCCCCTTCCCCTAACCCTAACCCTAGCCCGAACCCTAACCCTAACCCTTCCCCGAAGCCTGACCCTCACCCGTCCCCTAATCCTAACCCGTACGCTGACGCTAACCCGCGCCCTCACACGTACGCTCCCCCTAAAGCGTTGTCGTACCGTCACCTGGACCCTAAACCGTCCCCGTCCCCTAACCCTAAACCTAGCCCGAACCCTAACCCTAACCCTTCCCCGAAGCCTGACCCTCACCCTTCCCCTAATCCTAACCCGTACGCTGACGCTAACCCGCGCCCTCACACGTACGCTCCCCCTAAAGCGTTGTCGTACCCTCACCTGGACCCTAAACCGTCCCCGTCCCCTAACCCTAACCCTAGCCCGAACCCTAACCATAACCCTTCCCCGAAGCGTGACTCTCAACAGTCCCCTAATCCTAACCCGTACGCTGACACTAACCCACGCCCTCACACGTACGCTCCCCCTAAAGCGTTGTCGTACCCTCACCTGGTCCCTAAACCGTCCCCGTCCCCTAACCCTAACCCTAGCCCGAACCCTAACCCTAACCCTTCCCCGAAGCCTGACCCTCACCCGTCCCCTAATCCTAATCCGTACGCTTACACTAAACCATGCCCTCACACGTACGCTCCCCCTAAAGCGTTGTCGTACCCTCACCTGGACCCTAAACCGTCCCCGTCCCCTAACCCTAACCCTATCCCGAACCCTAACCCTAACCCTTCCCCGAAGCCTGACCCTCACCCGTCCCCTAATCCTAACCCGTACGCTGACACTAACCCACGCCCTCACACGTAAGCTCCCCCTAAAGCGTTGTCGTACCCTCACCTGGACCCTAAACCGTCCCCGTCCCCGAACCCTAACCCTAGCCCGAACCCTAACCCTAACCCTTCCCCGAAGCCTGACCCTCACCCGTCCCCTAATCCTAACCCATACGCTGACACTAACCCGCGCCCTCACACGTACGCTCCCCCTAAAGCGTTGTCGTACCCTCACCTGGACCCTAAACCGTCCCCGTCCCCTAACCCTAACCCTAGTCCGAACCCTAACCCTAACCCTTCCCCGAAGCCTGACCCTCACCGGTCCCCTAATCCTAACCCGTACGCTGACACTAACCCGCGCCCTCACACGTACGCTCCCCCTAAAGCGTTGTCGTACCCTCACCTGGACCCTAAACCGTCCCCGTCCCCTAACCCTAACCCTAGCCCGAACGCTAACCCTAACCCTTCCCCGAAGCCTGACCCTCACCCGTCCCCTAATCCTAACCCGTACGCTGACACTAACCCGCGCCCTCACACGTACGCTCCCCCTAAAGCGTTGTCGTACCCTCACCTGGATCCTAAACCGTCCCCGTCCCCTAACCCTAACCCTAGCCCGAACCCTAACCCTAACCCTTCCCCGAAGCCTGACCCTCACCCGTCCCCTAATCCTAACCCGTACGCTGACACTAACCCGCGCCCTCACACGTACGCGCCCCCTAAAGCGTTGTCGTACACTCACCTGGACCCTAAACCGTCCCCGTCCCCTAACCCTAACCCTTCCCCGAAGCCTGACCCTCACCCGTCCCCTAATCCTAACCCGTACGCTGACACTAACCCGCGCCCTCACACGTACGCTCCCCCTAAAGCGTTGTCGTACCCTCACCTGGACCCTAAACCGTCCCCGTCCCCTAACCCTAACCCTAGTCCGAACCCTAACCCTAACCCTTCCCCGAAGCCTGACCCTCACCAGTCCCCTAATCCTAACCCGTACGCTGACACTAACCCGCGCCCTCACACGTACGCTCCCCCTAAAGCGTTGTCGTACCCTCACCTGGACCCTAAACCGTCCCCGTCCCCTAACCCTAACCCTAGCCCGAACCCTAACCCTAACCCTTCCCCGAAGCCTGACCCTCACCCGTCCCCTAATCCTAACCCGTACGCTGACACTAACCCGCGCCCTCACACGTACGCTCCCCCTAAAGCGTTGTCGTACCCTCACCTGGATCCTAAACCGTCCCCGTCCCCTAACCCTAACCCTAGCCCGAACCCTAACCCTAACCCTTCCCCGAAGCGTGACCCTCACCCGTCCCCTAATCCTAACCCGTACGCTGACACTAACCCGCGCCCTCACACGTACGCTCCCCCTAAAGCGTTGTCGTACCCTCACCTGGACCCTAAACGGTCCCCGTCGCCTAACCCTAACCCTAGCCCGAACCCTAACCCTAACCCTTCCCCGAAGCCTGACCCTCACCCATCCCCTAATCCTAACCCGTACGCTGACGCTAACCCGCGCCCTCACACGTACGCTCCCCCTAAAGCGTTGTCGTACCCTCACCTGGACCCTAAACCGTCCCCGTCCCCTAACCCTAACCCTAGCCCGAACCCTAACCCTAACCCTTCCCCGAAGCCTGACCCTCACCCGTCCCCAATCCTAACCCGTACGCTGACACTAACCGGCGCCCTCACACGTACGCTCCCCCTAAAGCGTTGTCGTACCCTCACCTGGACCCTAAACCGTCCCCGTCCCCTAACCCTAACCCTAGCCCGAACCCTAACCCTAACCCTTCCCCGAAGCCTGACCCTCACCCGTCCCCTAAACCTAAACCGTACGCTGACGCTAACCCGCGCCCTCACACGTACGCTCCCCCTAAAGCGTTGTCGTACCCTCATCTGGACCCTAAACCGTCCCCGTCCCCTAACCCTAACCCTAGCCCGAACCCTAACCCTAACCCTTCCCCGAAGCCTGACCCTCACCCGTCCCCTAATCCTAACCCATACGCTGACACTAACCCGCGCCCTCACACGTACGCTCCCCCTAAAGCGTTGTCGTACCCTCACCTGGACCCTAAACCGTCCCCGTCCCCTAACCCTAACCCTAGCCCGAACCCTAACCCTAACCCTTCCCCGAAGCCTGACCCTCACCCGTCCCCTAAGCCTAACCCGTACGCTTACACTGACCCATGCCCTCACACGTACACTCCCCCTAAAGCGTTGTCGTACCCTCACCTGGACCCTAAACCGTCCCCGTCCCCTAACCCTAACCCTATCCCGAACCCTAACCCTACCCCTTCCCTGAAGCCTGACCCTCACCCGTCCCCTAATCCTAACCCGTACGCTGACGCTAACCCGCGCCCTCACACGTACGCTCCCCCTAAAGCGTTGTCGTACCCTCACCTGGACCCTAAACCGTCCCCGTCCCCTAACCCTAACCCTATCCCGAACCCTATCCCTAACCCTTCCCCGAAGCCTGACCCTCACCCGTCCCCTAATCCTAACCCGTACGCTGACACTAACCCGCGCCATCACACGTACACTCCCCCTAAAGCGTTGTCGTACCCTCACCTGGACCCTAAACCGTCCCCGTCCCCTAACCCTAACCCTAGCCCGAACCCTAACCCTAACCCTTCCCCGAAGCCTGACCCTCACCCGTCCCCTAATCCTAACCCGTACGCTGACACTAACCCGCGCCCTCACACGTACGCTCCCCCTAAAGCGTTGTCGTACCCTCACCTGGACCCTAAACCGTCCCCGTCCCCTAACCCTAACCCTAGCCCGAACCCTAACCCTAACCCTTCCCCGAAGCCTGACACTCACCCGTCCCCTAATCCTAACCCGTACGCTGACGCTAACCCGCGCCCTCACACGTACGCTCCCCCTAAAGCGTTGTCGTACCCTCACCTGGACCCTAAACCGTCCCCGTCCCCTAACACTAAACCTAGCCCGAACCCTAACCCTAACCCTTCCCCGAAGCCTGACCCTCACCCGTCCCCTAATCCTAACCCGTACGCTGATGCTAACCGGCGCCCTCACACGTACGCTCCCCCTAAAGCGTTGTCGTACCCTCATCTGGACCCTAAACCGTCCCCGTCCCCTAACCCTAACCCTAGCCCGAACCCTAACCCTAACCCTTCCCCGAAGCCTGACCCTCACCCGTCCCCTAATCCTAACCCGTACGCTGACACTAACCCGCGCCCTCACACGTACGCTCCCCCTAAAATGTTGTCGTACCCTCACCTGGACCCTAAACCGTCCCCTTCCCCTAACCCTAACCCTAGCCCGAACCCTAACCCTAACCCTTCCCCGAAGCCTGACCCTCACCCGTCCCCTAATCCTAACCCGTACGCTGACGCTAACCCGCGCCCTCACACGTACGCTCCCCCTAAAGCGTTGTCGTACCCTCACCTGGACCCTAAACCGTCCCCGTCCCCTAACCCTAAACCTAGCCCTAACCCTAACCCTAACCCTTCCCCGAAGCCTGACCCTCACCCGTCCCCTAATCCTAACCCGTACGCTGACGCTAACCCGCGCCCTCACACGTACGCTCCCCCTAAAGCGTTGTCGTACCCTCATCTGGACCCTAAACCGTCCCCGTCCCCTAACCCTAACCCTAGCCCGAACCCTAACCCTAACCCTTCCCCGAAGCCTGACCCTCACCCGTCCCCTAATCCTAACCCGTACGCTGACACTAACCCGCGCCCTCACACGTACGCTCCCCCTAAAGCGTTGTCGTACCCTCACCTGGACCCTAAACCGTCCCCGTCCCCTAACCCTAACCCTAGCCCGAACCCTAACCCTAACCCTTCCCCGAAGCCTGACCCTCACCCGTCCCCTAATCCTAACCCGTACGCTTACACTAACCCGTGCCCTCACACGTACGCTCCACCTAAAGCGTTGTCGTACCCTCACCTGGACCCTAAACCGTCCCCGTCCCCTAACCCTAACCCTATCCCGAACCCTAACCCTAACCCTTCCCCGAAGCCTGACCCTCACCCGTCCCCTAATCCTAACCCGTACGCTGACACTAACCCGCGCCCTCACACGTACGCTCCCCCTAAAGCGTTGTCGTACCCTCACCTGGACCCTAAACCGTCCCCGTCCCCTAACCCTAACCCTAGCCCGAACCCTAACCCTAACCCTTCCCCGAAGCCTGACCCTCACCCGTCCCCTAATCCTAACCCGTACGCTGACACTAACCCGCGCCCTCACACGTACGCTCCCCCTAAAGCGTTGTCGTACCCTCACCTGGACCCTAAACCGTCCCCGTCCCCTAACCCTAACCCTAGTCCGAACCCTAACCCTAACCCTTCCCCGAAGCCTGACCCTCACCCGTCCCCTAAACCTAACCCGTACGCTGACACTAACCCGCGCCATCACACGTACACTCCCCCTAAAGCGTTGTCGTACCCTCACCTGGACCCTAAACTGTCCCCGTCCCCTAACCCTAACCCTAGCCGGAACCGTAACCCTAACCCTTCCCCGAAGCGTGACCCTCACCCGTCCCCTAATCCTAACCCGTACGCTGACACTAACCCGTGCCCTCACACGTACGCTCCCCCTAAAGCGTTGTCGTACCCTCACCTGGACCCTAAACGGTCCCCGTCCCCTAACCCAACCCTAGCCCGAACCCTAACCCTAACCCTTCCCCGAAGCCTGACCCTCACCAGTCCCCTAATCCTAACCCGTACGCTGACGCTAACCCGCGCCCTCACACGTACGCTCCCCCTAAAGCGTTGTCGTACCCTCACCTGGACCCTAAACCGTCCCCGTCCCCTAACCCTAACCCTAGCCCGAACCCTAACCCTAACCCTTCCCCGAAGCCTGACACTCACCCGTCCCCTAATCCTAACCCGTACGCTGACACTAACCCGCGCCATCACACGTACACTCCCCCTAAAGCGTTGTCGTACCCTCACCTGGACCCTAAACCGTCCCCGTCCCCTAACCCTAACCCTAGCCCGAACCCTAACCATAACCCTTCCCCGAAGCGTGACTCTCAACAGTCCCCTAATTCTAACCCGTACGCTGACACTAACCCGCGCCCTCACACGTACGCTCCCCCTAAAGCGTTGTCGTACCCTCACCTGGACCCTAAACGGTCCCCGTCCCCTAACCCTTACCCTAGCCCGAACCCTAACCCTAACCCTTCCCCAAAGCCTGACCCTCACCCGTCCCCTAATCCTAACCCGTACGCTGACGCTAACCCGCGCCCTCACACGTACGCTCCCCCTAAAGCGTTGTCGTACCCTCACCTGGACCCTAAACCGTCCCCGTCCCCTAACCCTAACCCTAGCCCGAACCCTAACCCTAACCCTTCCCTGAAGCCTGACCCTCACCCGTCCCCTAATCCTAACCCGTACGCTGACGCTAACCCGCGCCCTCACACGTACGCTCCCCCTAAAGCGTTGTCGTACCCTCATCTGGACCCTAAACCGTCCCCATCCCCTAACCCTAACCCTAGCCCGAACCCTAACCCTAACCCTTCCCCGAAGCCTGACCCTCACCCGTCCCCTAATCCTAACCCGTACGCTGACGCTAACCCGCGCCCTCACACGTACGCTCCCCCTAAAGCGTTGTCGTACCCTCACCTGGACCCTAAACCGTCCCCGTCCCCTAAGCCTAACCCTAGTCCGAACCCTAACCCTAAACCTTCCCCGAAGCCTGACCCTCACCCGTCCCCTAATCCTAACCCGTACGCTGACACTAACCCGCGCCCTCACACGTACGCTCCCCCTAAAGCGTTGTCTTACCCTCACCTGGATCCTAAACGGTCCCCGTCCCCTAACCCTAACCCTAGCCCGAACCCTAACCCTAACCCTTCCCCGAAGCCTGACCCTCACCCGTCCCCTAATCCTAACCCGTACGCTGACGCTAACCCGCGCCCTTACACGTACGCTCCCCCTAAAGCGTTGTCGTACCCTCATCTGGACCCTAAACCGTCCCCGTCCCATAACCCTAACCCTAGCCCGAACCCTAACTCTAACACTTCCCCGAAGCCTGACCCTCACCCGTCCCATAATCCTAACCCGTACGCTGACACTAACCCACGCCCTCACACGTACGCTCCCCCTAAAGCGCTGTCGTACCCTCACCTGGTCCCTAAACCGTCCCCGTCCCCTAACCCTAACCCTAGCCCGAACCCTAACCCTAACCCTTCCCCGAAGCCTGACCCTCACCCGTCCCCTAATCCTAACCCGTACGCTTACACTAAACCATGCCCTCACACGTACGCTCCCCCTAAAGCGTTGTCGTACCCTCACCTGGACCCTAAACCGTCCCCGTCCCCTAACCCTAACCCTATCCCGAACCCTAACCCTAACCCTTCCCCGAAGCCTGACCCTCACCCGTCCCCTAATCCTAACCCGTACGCTGACAC
Organism: Globicephala melas; assembly: GCF_963455315.2. Classification (NCBI taxonomy): domain Eukaryota; kingdom Metazoa; phylum Chordata; class Mammalia; order Artiodactyla; family Delphinidae; genus Globicephala; species Globicephala melas. The sequence continues at coordinate 328,812 of NW_027207407.1, forward strand.
TAACCCACGCCCTCACACGTAAGCTCCCCCTAAAGCGTTGTCGTACCCTCACCTGGACCCTAAACCGTCCCCGTCCCCGAACCCTAACCCTAGCCCGAACCCTAACCCTAACCCTTCCCCGAAGCCTGACCCTCACCCGTCCCCTAATCCTAACCCATACGCTGACACTAACCCGCGCCCTCACACGTACGCTCCCCCTAAAGCGTTGTCGTACCCTCACCTGGACCCTAAACCGTCCCCGTCCCCTAACCCTAACCCTAGTCCGAACCCTAACCCTAACCCTTCCCCGAAGCCTGACCCTCACCGGTCCCCTAATCCTAACCCGTACGCTGACACTAACCCGCGCCCTCACACGTACGCTCCCCCTAAAGCGTTGTCGTACCCTCACCTGGACCCTAAACCGTCCCCGTCCCCTAACCCTAACCCTAGCCCGAACGCTAACCCTAACCCTTCCCCGAAGCCTGACCCTCACCCGTCCCCTAATCCTAACCCGTACGCTGACACTAACCCGCGCCCTCACACGTACGCTCCCCCTAAAGCGTTGTCGTACCCTCACCTGGATCCTAAACCGTCCCCGTCCCCTAACCCTAACCCTAGCCCGAACCCTAACCCTAACCCTTCCCCGAAGCCTGACCCTCACCCGTCCCCTAATCCTAACCCGTACGCTGACACTAACCCGCGCCCTCACACGTACGCGCCCCCTAAAGCGTTGTCGTACACTCACCTGGACCCTAAACCGTCCCCGTCCCCTAACCCTAACCCTTCCCCGAAGCCTGACCCTCACCCGTCCCCTAATCCTAACCCGTACGCTGACACTAACCCGCGCCCTCACACGTACGCTCCCCCTAAAGCGTTGTCGTACCCTCACCTGGACCCTAAACCGTCCCCGTCCCCTAACCCTAACCCTAGTCCGAACCCTAACCCTAACCCTTCCCCGAAGCCTGACCCTCACCAGTCCCCTAATCCTAACCCGTACGCTGACACTAACCCGCGCCCTCACACGTACGCTCCCCCTAAAGCGTTGTCGTACCCTCACCTGGACCCTAAACCGTCCCCGTCCCCTAACCCTAACCCTAGCCCGAACCCTAACCCTAACCCTTCCCCGAAGCCTGACCCTCACCCGTCCCCTAATCCTAACCCGTACGCTGACACTAACCCGCGCCCTCACACGTACGCTCCCCCTAAAGCGTTGTCGTACCCTCACCTGGATCCTAAACCGTCCCCGTCCCCTAACCCTAACCCTAGCCCGAACCCTAACCCTAACCCTTCCCCGAAGCGTGACCCTCACCCGTCCCCTAATCCTAACCCGTACGCTGACACTAACCCGCGCCATCACACGTACACTCCCCCTAAAGCGTTGTCGTACCCTCACCTGGACCCTAAACCGTCCCCGTCCCCTAACCCTAACCCTAGCCCGAACCCTAACCATAACCCTTCCCCGAAGCGTGACTCTCAACAGTCCCCTAATTCTAACCCGTACGCTGACACTAACCCGCGCCCTCACACGTACGCTCCCCCTAAAGCGTTGTCGTACCCTCACCTGGACCCTAAACGGTCCCCGTCCCCTAACCCTTACCCTAGCCCGAACCCTAACCCTAACCCTTCCCCGAAGCCTGACCCTCACCCGTCCCCTAATCCTAACCCGTACGCTGACGCTAACCCGCGCCCTCACACGTACGCTCCCCCTAAAGCGTTGTCGTACCCTCACCTGGACCCTAAACCGTCCCCGTCCCCTAACCCTAACCCTAGCCCGAACCCTAACCCTAACCCTTCCCTGAAGCCTGACCCTCACCCGTCCCCTAATCCTAACCCGTACGCTGACGCTAACCCGCGCCCTCACACGTACGCTCCCCCTAAAGCGTTGTTGTACCCTCATCTGGACCCTAAACCGTCCCCATCCCCTAACCCTAACCCTAGCCCGAACCCTAACACTAACCCTTCCCCGAAGCCTGACCCTCACCCGTCCCCTAATCCTAACCCGTACGCTGACGCTAACCCGCGCCCTCACACGTACGCTCCCCCTAAAGCGTTGTCGTACCCTCACCTGGACCCTAAACCGTCCCCGTCCCCTAAGCCTAACCCTAGTCCGAACCCTAACCCTAAACCTTCCCCGAAGCCTGACCCTCACCCGTCCCCTAATCCTAACCCGTACGCTGACACTAACCCGCGCCCTCACACGTACGCTCCCCCTAAAGCGTTGTCTTACCCTCACCTGGATCCTAAACGTTCCCCGTCCCCTAACCCTAACCCTAGCCCGAACCCTAACCCTAACCCTTCCCCGAAGCCTGACCCTCACCCGTCCCCTAATCCTAACCCGTACGCTGACGCTAACCCGCGCCCTTACACGTACGCTCCCCCTAAAGCGTTGTCGTACCCTCATCTGGACCCTAAACCGTCCCCGTCCCATAACCCTAACCCTAGCCCGAACCCTAACTCTAACACTTCCCCGAAGCCTGACCCTCACCCGTCCCCTAATCCTAACCCGTACGCTGACACTAACCCGCGCCCTCACACGTACGCTCCCCCTAAAGCGTTGTCGTACCCTCACCTGGTCCCTAAACCGTCCCCGTCCCCTAACCCTAACCCTAGCCCGAACCCTAACCCTAACCCTTCCCCGAAGCCTGACCCTCACCCGTCCCCTAATCCTAACCCGTACGCTTACACTAAACCATGCCCTCACACGTACGCTCCCCCTAAAGCGTTGTCGTACCCTCACCTGGACCCTAAACCGTCCCCGTCCCCTAACCCTAACCCTATCCCGAACCCTAACCCTAACCCTTCCCCGAAGCCTGACCCTCACCCGTCCCCTAATCCTAACCCGTACGCTGACACTAACCCACGCCCTCACACGTAAGCTCCCCCTAAAGCGTTGTCGTACCCTCACCTGGACCCTAAACCGTCCCCGTCCCCGAACCCTAACCCTAGCCCGAACCCTAACCCTAACCCTTCCCCGAAGCCTGACCCTCACCCGTCCCCTAATCCTAACCCATACGCTGACACTAACCCGCGCCCTCACACGTACGCTCCCCCTAAAGCGTTGTCGTACCCTCACCTGGACCCTAAACCGTCCCCGTCCCCTAACCCTAACCCTAGTCCGAACCCTAACCCTAACCCTTCCCCGAAGCCTGACCCTCACCGGTCCCCTAATCCTAACCCGTACGCTGACACTAACCCGCGCCCTCACACGTACGCTCCCCCTAAAGCGTTGTCGTACCCTCACCTGGACCCTAAACCGTCCCCGTCCCCTAACCCTAACCCTAGCCCGAACGCTAACCCTAACCCTTCCCCGAAGCCTGACCCTCACCCGTCCCCTAATCCTAACCCGTACGCTGACACTAACCCGCGCCCTCACACGTACGCTCCCCCTAAAGCGTTGTCGTACCCTCACCTGGATCCTAAACCGTCCCCGTCCCCTAACCCTAACCCTAGCCCGAACCCTAACCCTAACCCTTCCCCGAAGCCTGACCCTCACCCGTCCCCTAATCCTAACCCGTACGCTGACACTAACCCGCGCCCTCACACGTACGCGCCCCCTAAAGCGTTGTCGTACACTCACCTGGACCCTAAACCGTCCCCGTCCCCTAACCCTAACCCTTCCCCGAAGCCTGACCCTCACCCGTCCCCTAATCCTAACCCGTACGCTGACACTAACCCGCGCCCTCACACGTACGCTCCCCCTAAAGCGTTGTCGTACCCTCACCTGGACCCTAAACCGTCCCCGTCCCCTAACCCTAACCCTAGTCCGAACCCTAACCCTAACCCTTCCCCGAAGCCTGACCCTCACCAGTCCCCTAATCCTAACCCGTACGCTGACACTAACGCGCGCCCTCACACGTACGCTCCCCCTAAAGCGTTGTCGTACCCTCACCTGGACCCTAAACCGTCCCCGTCCCCTAACCCTAACCCTAGCCCGAACCCTAACCCTAACCCTTCCCCGAAGCCTGACCCTCACCCGTCCCCTAATCCTAACCCGTACGCTGACACTAACCCGCGCCCTCACACGTACGCTCCCCCTAAAGCGTTGTCGTACCCTCACCTGGATCCTAAACCGTCCCCGTCCCCTAACCCTAACCCTAGCCCGAACCCTAACCCTAACCCTTCCCCGAAGCGTGACCCTCACCCGTCCCCTAATCCTAACCCGTACGCTGACACTAACCCGCGCCCTCACACGTACGCTCCCCCTAAAGCGTTGTCGTACCCTCACCTGGACCCTAAACGGTCCCCGTCGCCTAACCCTAACCCTAGCCCGAACCCTAACCCTAACCCTTCCCCGAAGCCTGACCCTCACCCATCCCCTAATCCTAACCCGTACGCTGACGCTAACCCGCGCCCTCACACGTACGCTCCCCCTAAAGCGTTGTCGTACCCTCACCTGGACCCTAAACCGTCCCCGTCCCCTAACCCTAACCCTAGCCCGAACCCTAACCCTAACTCTTCCCCGAAGCCTGACCCTCACCCGTCCCCTAATCCTAACCCGTACGCTGACACTAACCGGCGCCCTCACACGTACGCTCCCCCTAAAGCGTTGTCGTACCCTCACCTGGACCCTAAACCGTCCCCGTCCCCTAACCCTAACCCTAGCCCGAACCCTAACCCTAACCCTTCCCCGAAGCCTGACCCTCACCCGTCCCCTAAACCTAAACCGTACGCTGACGCTAACCCGCGCCCTCACACGTACGCTCCCCCTAAAGCGTTGTCGTAACCTCATCTGGACCCTAAACCGTCCCCGTCCCCTAACCCTAACCCTAGCCCGAACCCTAACCCTAACCCTTCCCCGAAGCCTGACCCTCACCCGTCCCCTAATCCTAACCCGTACGCTGACACTAACCCGCGCCCTCACACGTACGCTCCCCCTAAAGCGTTGTCGTACCCTCACCTGGACCCTAAACCGTCCCCGTCCCCTAACCCTAACCCTAGCCCGAACCCTAACCCTAACCCTTCCCCGAAGCCTGACCCTCACCCGTCCCCTAAGCCTAACCCGTACGCTTACACTGACCCATGCCCTCACACGTACACTCCCCCTAAAGCGTTGTCGTACCCTCACCTGGACCCTAAACCGTCCCCGTCCCCTAACCCTAACCCTATCCCAAACCCTAACCCTACCCCTTCCCTGAAGCCTGACCCTCACCCGTCCCCTAATCCTAACCCGTACGCTGACGCTAACCCGCGCCCTCACACGTACGCTCCCCCTAAAGCGTTGTCGTACCCTCACCTGGACCCTAAACCGTCCCCGTCCCCTAACCCTAACCCTATCCCGAACCCTATCCCTAACCCTTCCCCGAAGCCTGACCCTCACCCGTCCCCTAATCCTAACCCGTACGCTGACACTAACCCGCGCCATCACACGTACACTCCCCCTAAAGCGTTGTCGTACCCTCACCTGGACCCTAAACCGTCTCCGTCCCCTAACCCTAACCCTAGCCCGAACCCTAACCCTAACCCTTCCCCGAAGCCTGACCCTCACCCGTCCCCTAATCCTAACCCGTACGCTGACACTAACCCGCGCCATCACACGTACGCTCCCCCTAAAGCGTTGTCGTACCCTCACCTGGACCCTAAACCGTCCCCGTCCCCTAACCCTAACCCTAGCCCGAACCCTAACCCTAACCCTTCCCCGAAGCCTGACCCTCACCCGTCCCCTAATCCTAACCCGTACGCTGACGCTAACCCGCGCCCTCACACGTACGCTCCCCCTAAAGCGTTGTCGTACCCTCACCTGGACCCTAAACCGTCCCCGTCCCCTAACACTAAACCTAGCCCGAACCCTAACCCTAACCCTTCCCCGAAGCCTGACCCTCACCCGTCCCCTAATCCTAACCCGTACGCTGATGCTAACCCGCGCCCTCACACGTACGCTCCCCCTAAAGCGTTCTCGTACCCTCATCTGGACCCTAAACCGTCCCCGTCCCCTAACCCTAACCCTAGCCCGAACCCTAACCCTAACCCTTCCCCGAAGCCTGACCCTCACCCGTCCCCTAATCCTAATCCGTACGCTGACACTAACCCGCGCCCTCACACGTACGCTCCCCCTAAAGCGTTGTCGTACCCTCACCTGGACCCTAAACCGTCCCCGTCCCCTAACCCTAACCCTAGCCCGAACCCTAACCCTAACCCTTCCCCGAAGCCTGACCCTCACCCGTCCCCTAATCCTAACCCGTACGCTTACACTAACCCGTGCCCTCACACGTACGCTCCACCTAAAGCGTTGTCGTACCCTCACCTGGACCCTAAACCGTCCCCGTCCCCTAACCCTAACCCTATCCCGAACCCTAACCCTAACCCTTCCCCGAAGCCTGACCCTCACCCGTCCCCTAATCCTAACCCGTACGCTGACACTAACCCGCGCCCTCACACGTACGCTCCCCCTAAAGCGTTGTCGTACCCTCACCTGGACCCTAAACCTTCCCCGTCCCCTAACCCTAACCCTAGCCCGAACCCTAACCCTAACCCTTCCCCGAAGCCTGACCCTCACCCGTCCCCTAATCCTAACCCGTACGCTGACACTAACCCGCGCCCTCACACGTACGCTCCCCCTAAAGCGTTGTCGTACCCTCAGCTGGACCCTAAACCGTCCCCGTCCCCTAACCCTAACCCTAGTCCGAACCCTAACCCTAACCCTTCCCCGAAGCCTGACCCTCACCCGTCCCCTAAACCTAACCCGTACGCTGACACTAACCCGCGCCATCACACGTACACTCCCCCTAAAGCGTTGTCGTACCCTCACCTGGACCCTAAACCGTCCCCGTCCCCTAACCCTAACCCTAGCCCGAACCCTAACCCTAACCCTTCCCCGAAGCGTGACCCTCACACGTCCCCTAATCCTAACCCGTACGCTGACACTAACCCGCGCCCTCACACGTACGCTCCCCCTAAAGCGTTGTCGTACCCTCACCTGGACCTTAAACGGTCCCCGTCCCCTAACCCTAACCCTAGCCCGAACCCTAACCCTAACCCTTCCCCGAAGCGTGACCCTCACCCGTCCCCTAATCCTAACCCGTACGCTGACGCTAACCCGCGCCCTCACACGTACGCTCCCCCTAAAGCGTTGTCGTACCCTCACCTGGACCCTAAACCGTCCCCGTCCCCTAACCCTAACCCTAGCCCGAACCCTAACCCTAACCCTTCCCCGAAGCCTGACCCTCACCCGTCCCCTAATCCTAACCCGTACGCTGACACTAACCCGCGCCATCACACGTACACTCCCCCTAAAGCGTTGTCGTACCCTCACCTGGACCCTAAACCGTCCCCGTCCCCTAACCCTAACCCTAGCCCGAACCCTAACCATAACCCTTCCCCGAAGCGTGACTCTCAACAGTCCCCTAATCCTAACCCGTACGCTGACACTAACCCGCGCCCTCACACGTACGCTCCCCCTAAAGCGTTGTCGTACCCTCACCTGGACCCTAAACGGTCCCCGTCCCCTAACCCTAACCCTAGCCCGAACCCTAACCCTAACCCTTCCCCGAAGCCTGACCCTCACCCGTCCCCTAATCCTAACCCGTACGCTGACGCTAACCCGTGCCCTCACACGTACGCTCCCCCTAAAGCGTTGTCGTACCCTCACCTGGACCCTAAACCGTCCCCGTCCCCGTCCCCTAACCCTAACCCTAGCCCGAACCCTAACCCTAACCCTTCCCCGAAGCCTGACCCTCACCCGTCCCCTAATCCTAACCCGTACGCTGACGCTAACCCGCGCCCTCACACGTACGCTCCCCCTAAAGCGTTGTCGTACCCTCATCTGGACCCTAAACCGTCCCCATCCCCTAACCCTAACCCTAGCCCGAACCCTAACCCTAACCCTTCCCCGAAGCCTGACCCTCACCCGTCCCCTAATCCTAACCCGTACGCTGATGCTAACCCGCGCCCTCACACGTACGCTCCCCCTAAAGCGTTGTCGTACCCTCACCTGGACCCTAAACCGTCCCCGTCCCCTAACCCTAACCCTAGCCCGAACCCTAACCCTAACCCTTCCCCGAAGCCTGACCCTCACCCGTCCCCTAAACCTAAACCGTACGCTGACGCTAACCCGCGCCCTCACACGTACGCTCCCCCTAAAGCGTTGTCGTAACCTCATCTGGACCCTAAACCGTCCCCGTCCCCTAACCCTAACCCTAGCCCGAACCCTAACCCTAACCCTTCCCCGAAGCCTGACCCTCACCCGTCCCCTAATCCTAACCCGTACGCTGACACTAACCCGCGCCCTCACACGTACGCTCCCCCTAAAGCGTTGTCGTACCCTCACCTGGACCCTAAACCGTCCCCGTCCCCTAACCCTAACCCTAGCCCGAACCCTAACCCTAACCCTTCCCCGAAGCCTGACCCTCACCCGTCCCCTAAGCCTAACCCGTACGCTTACACTGACCCATGCCCTCACACGTACACTCCCCCTAAAGCGTTGTCGTACCCTCACCTGGACCCTAAACCGTCCCCGTCCCCTAACCCTAACCCTATCCCGAACCCTAACCCTACCCCTTCCCTGAAGCCTGACCCTCACCCGTCCCCTAATCCTAACCCGTACGCTGACGCTAACCCGCGCCCTCACACGTACGCTCCCCCTAAAGCGTTGTCGTACCCTCACCTGGACCCTAAACCGTCCCCGTCCCCTAACCCTAACCCTATCCCGAACCCTATCCCTAACCCTTCCCCGAAGCCTGACCCTCACCCGTCCCCTAATCCTAACCCGTACGCTGACACTAACCCGCGCCATCACACGTACACTCCCCCTAAAGCGTTGTCGTACCCTCACCTGGACCCTAAACCGTCTCCGTCCCCTAACCCTAACCCTAGCCCGAACCCTAACCCTAACCCTTCCCCGAAGCCTGACCCTCACCCGTCCCCTAATCCTAACCCGTACGCTGACACTAACCCGCGCCATCACACGTACGCTCCCCCTAAAGCGTTGTCGTACCCTCACCTGGACCCTAAACCGTCCCCGTCCCCTAACCCTAACCCTAGCCCGAACCCTAACCCTAACCCTTCCCCGAAGCCTGACCCTCACCCGTCCCCTAATCCTAACCCGTACGCTGACGCTAACCCGCGCCCTCACACGTACGCTCCCCCTAAAGCGTTGTCGTACCCTCACCTGGACCCTAAACCGTCCCCGTCCCCTAACACTAAACCTAGCCCGAACCCTAACCCTAACCCTTCCCCGAAGCCTGACCCTCACCCGTCCCCTAATCCTAACCCGTACGCTGATGCTAACCCGCGCCCTCACACGTACGCTCCCCCTAAAGCGTTCTCGTACCCTCATCTGGACCCAAAACCGTCCCCGTCCCCTAACCCTAACCCTAGCCCGAACCCTAACCCTAACCCTTCCCCGAAGCCTGACCCTCACCCGTCCCCTAATCCTAATCCGTACGCTGACACTAACCCGCGCCCTCACACGTACGCTCCCCCTAAAGCGTTGTCGTACCCTCACCTGGACCCTAAACCGTCCCCGTCCCCTAACCCTAACCCTAGCCCGAACCCTAACCCTAACCCTTCCCCGAAGCCTGACCCTCACCCGTCCCCTAATCCTAACCCGTACGCTGACACTAACCCGCGCCCTCACACGTACGCTCCCCCTAAAGCGTTGTCGTACCCTCAGCTGGACCCTAAACCGTCCCCGTCCCCTAACCCTAACCCTAGTCCGAACCCTAACCCTAACCCTTCCCCGAAGCCTGACCCTCACCCGTCCCATAAACCTAACCCGTACGCTGACACTAACCCGCGCCATCACACGTACACTCCCCCTAAAGCGTTGTCGTACCCTCACCTGGACCCTAAACCGTCCCCGTCCCCTAACCCTAACCCTAGCCCGAACCCTAACCCTAACCCTTCCCCGAAGCGTGACCCTCACACGTCCCCTAATCCTAACCCGTACGCTGACACTAACCCGCGCCCTCACACGTACGCTCCCCCTAAAGCGTTGTCGTACCCTCACCTGGACCCTAAACGGTCCCCGTCCCCTAACCCTAACCCTAGCCCGAACCCTAACCCTAACCCTTCCCCGAAGCGTGACCCTCACCCGTCCCCTAATCCTAACCCGTACGCTGACGCTAACCCGCGCCCTCACACGTACGCTCCCCCTAAAGCGTTGTCGTACCCTCACCTGGACCCTAAACCGTCCCCGTCCCCTAACCCTAACCCTAGCCCGAACCCTAACCCTAACCCTTCCCCGAAGCCTGACCCTCACCCGTCCCCTAATCCTAACCCGTACGCTGACACTAACCCGCGCCATCACACGTACACTCCCCCTAAAGCGTTGTCGTACCCTCACCTGGACCCTAAACCGTCCCCGTCCCCTAACCCTAACCCTAGCCCGAACCCTAACCATAACCCTTCCCCGAAGCGTGACTCTCAACAGTCCCCTAATCCTAACCCGTACGCTGACACTAACCCGCGCCCTCACACGTACGCTCCCCCTAAAGCGTTGTCGTACCCTCACCTGGACCCTAAACGGTCCCCGTCCCCTAACCCTAACCCTAGCCCGAACCCTAACCCTAACCCTTCCCCGAAGCCTGACCCTCACCCGTCCCCTAATCCTAACCCGTACGCTGACGCTAACCCGTGCCCTCACACGTACGCTCCCCCTAAAGCGTTGTCGTACCCTCACCTGGACCCTAAACCGTCCCCGTCCCCTAACCCTAACCCTAGCCCGAACCCTAACCCTAACCCTTCCCCGAAGCCTGACCCTCACCCGTCCCCTAATCCTAACCCGTACGCTGACGCTAACCCGCGCCCTCACACGTACGCTCCCCCTAAAGCGTTGTCGTACCCTCATCTGGACCCTAAACCGTCCCCATCCCCTAACCCTAACCCTAGCCCGAACCCTAACCCTAACCCTTCCCCGAAGCCTGACCCTCACCCATCCCCTAATCCTAACCCGTACGCTGACGCTAACCCGCGCCCTCACACGTACGCTCCCCCTAAAGCGTTGTCGTACCCTCACCTGGACCCTAAACCGTCCCCGTCTCCTAACCCTAACCCTAGCACGAACCCTAACCCTAACCCTTCCCCGAAGCCTGACCCTCACCCGTCCCCTAATCCTAACCCGTACGCTGACACTAACCCGCGCCCTCACACGTACGCTCCCCCTAAAGCGTCGTCGTACCCTCACCTGGACCCTAAACCGTCCCCGTCCCCTAACCCTAACCCTAGCCCGAACCCTAACCCTAACCCTTCCCCGAAGCCTGACCCTCACCCGTCCCCTAATCCTAACCCGTACGCTGACACTAACCCGCGCCCTCACACGTACGCACCCCCTAAAGCGTTGTCGTACCCTCACCTGGACCCTAAACCGTCCCCGTGCCCTAACCCTAACCCTAGCCCGAACCCTAACCCTAACCCTTCCCCGAAGCCTGACCCTCACCCGTCCCCTAATCCTAACCCGTACGCTGACACTAACCTACGACCTCACACGTACGCTCCCCCTAAAGCGTTGTCGTACCCTCACCTGGACCCTAAACCGTCCCCGTCCCCTAACCCTAACCCTAGCCCGAACCCTAACCCTAACCCTTCCCCGAAGCCTGACCCTCACCCGTCCCCTAATCCTAACCCGTACGCTGACAGTAACCCGCGCCCTCACACGTACGCTCCCCCTAAAGCGTTGTCGTACCCTCACCTGGACCCTAAACCGTCCCCGTCCCCTAACCCTAACCCTAGCCCGAACCCTAACCCTAACCCTTCCCCGAAGCCTGACCCTCACCCGTCCCCTAATCCTAACCCGTACGCTGACACTAACCCGCGCCCTCACACGTACGCTCCCCCTAAAGCGTTGTCGTACCCTCACCTGGACCCTAAACCGTCCCCGTCCCCTAACCCTAACCCTAGCCCGAACCCTAACCCTAACCCTTCCCCGAAGCCTGACCCTCACCCGTCCCCTAATCCTAACCCGTACGCTGACACTAACCTGCGCCATCACACGTACACTCCCCCTAAAGCGTTGTCGTACCCTCACCTGGACCCTAAACCGTCCCCGTCCCCTAACCCTAACCCTAGCCCGAATCCTAACCCTAACACTTCCCCGAAGCCTGACCCTCACCCGTCCCCTAATCCTAACCCGTACGCTGACACTAACCCACGCCCTCACACGTACGCTCCCCCTAAAGCGTTGTCGTACCCTCACCTGGACCCTAAACGGTCCCCGTCCCCTAACCCTAACCCTAGCCCGAACCCTAAGCCTAACCCTTCCCGAAGCCTGACCCTCACCCGTCCCCTAATCCTAACCCGTACGCTGACGCTAACCCGCGCCCTCACACGTACGCTCCCCCTAAAGCGTTGTCGTACCCTCACCTGGACCCTAAACCGTCCCCTAAACCTAACCCTAACCCTAGCCCGAACCCTAACCCTAACTCTTCCCCAAAGCCTGACCCTCACCCGTCCCCTAATCCTAACCCGTACGCTTACACTAACCCGTGCCCTCACACGTACGCTCCCCCTAAAGCGTTGTCGTACCCTCACATGGACCCTAAACCGTCCCCGTCCCCTAACCCTAACCCTATCCCGAACCCTAACCCTAACCCTTCCCCGAAGCCTGACCCTCACCCGTCCCCTAATCCTAACCCGTACGCTGACACTAACCCACGCCCTCACACGTACGCTCCCCCTAAAGCGTTGTCGTACCCTCACCTGGACCCTAAACCGTCCCCGTCCCCTAACCCTAACCCTAGCCCGAACCCTAAACCTAACCCTTCCCCGAAGCCTGACCCTCACCCGTCCCCTAATCCTAACCCGTACGCTGACACTAACCCGCGCCCTCACACGTACGCTCCCCCTAAAGCGTTGTCGTACCCTCACCTGGACCCTAAACCGTCCCCGTCCCCTAACCCTAACCCTAGCCCGAACCCTAACCCTAACCCTTCCCCGAAGCCTGACCCTCACCCGTCCCCTAATCCTAACCCGTACGCTGACACTAACCCGCGCCCTCACACGTACGCTCCCCCTAAAGCGTTGTCGTACCCTCACCTGGACCCTAAACCGTCCCCGTCCCCGAACCCTAACCCTAGCCCGAACCCTAACCCTAACCCTTCCCCGAAGCCTGACCCTCACCCGTCCCCTAATCCTAACCCGTACGCTGACACTAACCCGCGCCCTCACACGTACACTCCCCCTAAAGCGTTGTCGTACCCTCACCTGGACCCTAAACCGTCCCCGTCCCCTAACCCTAACCCTAGCCCGAACCCTAACCCTAACCCTTCCCCGAAGCCTGACCCTCACCCGTCCCCTAATCCTAACCCGTACGATGACACTAACCCACGCCCTCACACGTACGCTCCCCCTAAAACGTTGTCGTACCCTCACCTGGACCCTAAACCGTCCCCGTCCCCTAACCCTAACCCTAGCCCGAACCCTAACCCTAACCCTTCCCCGAAGCCTGACCCTCACCCGTCCCCTAATCCTAACCCGTACGCTGACACTAACCCGCGCCCTCACACGTACGCTCCCCCTAAAGCGTTGTCGTACCCTCACCTGGACCCTAAACCGTCCCCGTCCCCTAACCCTAACCCTAGCCCGAACCCTAACCCTAACCCTTCCCCGAAGCCTGACCCTCACCCGTACCCTAATCCTAACCCGTTCGCTGACACTAACCCGCGCCCTCACACGTACGCTCCCCCTAAAGCGTTGTCGTACCCTCACCTGGACCCTAAACCGTCCCCGTCCCCTAACCCTAACCCTAGCCCGAACCCTAACCCTAACCCTTCCCCGAAGCCTGACCCTCACCCGTCCCCTAATCCTAACCCGTACGCTGACGCTAACCCGCGCCCTCACACGTACGCTCCCCCTAAAGCGTTGTCGTACCCTCACCTGGACCCTAAACAGTCCCCGTCCCCTAACCCTAACCCTAGCCCGAACCCTAACCCTAACACTTCCCCGAAGCCTGACCCTCACCCGTCCCCTAATCCTAACCCGTACGCTGACGCTAACCCGCCCCCTCACACGTACGCTCCCCCTAAAGCGTTGTCGTACCCTCACCTGGACCCTAAACCGTCCCCGTCCCCTAACCCTAACCCTAGCCCGAACCCTAACCCTAACCCTTCCCCGAAGCCTGACCCTCACCCGTCCCCTAATCCTAACCCGTACGCTGACACTAACCCGCACCCTCACACGTACGCACCCCCTAAAGCGTTGTCGTACCCTCACCTGGACCCTAAACCGTCCCCGTGCCCTAACCCTAACCCTAGCCCGAACCCTAACCCTAACCCTTCCCCGAAGCCTGACCCTCACCCGTCCCCTAATCCTAACCCGTACGCTGACACTAACCCGCGCCCTCACACGTACGCACCCCCTAAAGCGTTGTCGTACCCTCACCTGGACCCTAAACCGTCCCCGTCCCCTAACCCTAACCCTAGCCCGAACCCTAACCCTAACCCTTCCCCGAAGCCTGACCCTCACCCGTCCCCTAATCCTAACCCGTACGCTGACACTAACCCACGCCCTCACACGTACGCTCCCCCTAAAGCGTTGTCGTACCCTCACCTGGACCCTAAACCGTCCCCGTCCCCTAACCCTAACCCTAGCCCGAACCCTAACCCTAACCCTTCCCCGAAGCCTGACCCTCACCCGTCCCCTAATCCTAACCCGTACGCTGACACTAACCCGCGCCCTCACACGTACGCTCCCCCTAAAGCGTTGTCGTACCCTCACCTGGACCCTAAACCGTCCCCGTCCCCTAACCCTAACCCTAGCCCGAACCCTAACCCTAACCCTTCCCCGAAGCCTGACCCTCACCCGTCCCATAATCCTAACCCGTACGCTGACACTAACCCGCGCCCTCACACGTACGCACCCCCTAAAGCGTTGTCGTACCCTCACCTGGACCCTAAACCGTCCCCGTCCCCTAACCCTAACCCTAGCCCGAACCCTAACCCTAACCCTTCCCCGAAGCCTGACCCTCACCCGTCCCCTAATCCTAACCCGTACGCTGACACTAACCCGCGCCCTCACACGTACGCACCCCCTAAAGCGTTGTCGTACCCTCACCTGGACCCTAAACCGTCCCCGTCCCCTAACGCTAACCCTAGCCCGAACCCTAACCCTAACCCTTCCCCGAAGCCTGACCCTCACCCGTCCCCTAATCCTAACCCGTACGCTTACACTAACCCATGCCCTCACACGTACGCTCCCCCTAAAGCGTTGTCGTACCCTCACCTGGACCCTAAACCGTCCCCGTCCCCTAACCCTAACCCTAGCCCGAACCCTAACCCTAACCCTTACCCGAAGCCTGACCCTCACCCGTCCCCTAATCCTAACCCGTACGCTGACGCTAACCCGCGCCCTCACACGTACGCTCCCCCTAAAGCGTTGTCGTACCCTCACCTGGACCCTAAACCGTCCCCGTCCCCTAACCCTAACCCTAGCCCGAACCCTAACCCTAACCCTTCCCCGAAGCCTGACCCTCACCCGTCCCCTAATCCTAACCCGTACGCTTACACTAACCCATGCCCTCACACGTACGCTCCCCCTAAAGCGTTGTCGTACCCTCACCTGGACCCTAAACCGTCCCCGTCCCCTAACCCTAACCCTATCCCGAACCCTAACCCTAACCCTTCCCCGAAGCCTGACCCTCACCCGTCCCCTAATCCTAACCCGTACGCTGACACTAACCCTAGCCCTCACACGTACGCTCCCCCTAAAGCATTGTCGTACCCTCACCTGGACCCTAAACCATCCCCGTCCCCGAACCCTAACCCTAGCCCGAACCCTAACCCTAACCCTTCCCCGAAGCCTGACCCTCACCCGTCCCCTAATCCTAACCCGTACGCTGACACTAACCCGCGCCCTCACACGTACGCTCCCCCTAAAGCATTGTCGTACCCTCACCTGGACCCTAAACCGTCCCCGTCCCCTAACCCTAACCCTAGCCCGAACCCTAACCCTAACCCTTCCCCGAAGCCTGACCCTCACCCGTCCCCTAATCCTAACCCGTACGATAACACTAACCCGCGCCCTCACACATACGCTCCCCCTAAAGCGTTGTCGTACCCTCACCTGGACCCTAAACCGTCCCCGTCCCCTAACCCTAACCCTAGCCCGAACCCTAACCCTAACCCTTCCCCGAAGCCTGACCCTCACCCGTCCCATAATCCTAACCCGTACGCTGACACTAACCCGCGCCCTCACACGTACGCTCCCCCTAAAGCGTTGTCGTACCCTCACCTGGACCCTAAACCGTCCGCGTCCCCTAACCCTAACCCTAGCCCGAACCCTAACCCTAACCCTTCCCCGAAGCCTGACCCTCACCCGTCCCCTAATCCTAACCCGTACGCTGACACTAACCCGCGCCCTCACACGTACGCTCCCCCTAAAGCGTTGTCGTACCCTCACCTGGACCCTAAACCGTCCCCGTCCCCTAACCCTAACCCTAGCCCGAACCCTAACCCTAACCCTTCCCCGAAGCCTGACCCTCACCCGTACCCTAATCCTAACCCGTTCGCTGACACTAACCCGCGCCCTCACACGTACGCTCCCCCTAAAGCGTTGTCGTACCCTCACCTGGACCCTAAACCGTCCCCGTCCCCTAACCCTAACCCTAGCCCGAACCCTAACCCTAACCCTTCCCCGAAGCCTGACCCTCACCCGTCCCCTAATCCTAACCCGTACGCTGACACTAACCCGCGCCCTCACACGTACGCTCCCCCTAAAGCGTTGTCGTACCCTCACCTGGACTCTAAACCGTCCCCGTCCCCTAACCCTAAACCTAGCCCGAACCCTAACCCTAACCCTTACCCGAAGCCTGACCCTCACCCGTCCCCTAATCCTAACCCGTACGCTGACGCTAACCCGCGCCCTCACACGTACGCTCCCCCTAAAGCGTTGTCGTACCCTCACCTGGACCCTAAACCGTCCCCGACCCTAACCCTAACCCTAGCCCGAACCCTAACCCTAACCCTTCCCCGAAGCCTGACCCTCACCCGTCCCCTAATCCTAACCCGTACGCTGACGCTAACCCGCGCCCTCACACGTACGCTCCCCCTAAAGCGTTGTCGTACCCTCACCTGGACCCTAAACCGTCCCCGTCCCCTAACCCTAACCCTAGCCCGAACCCTAACCCTAACCCTTCCCCGAAGCCTGACCCTCACCCGTCCCCTAATCCTAACCCGTACGCTTACACTAACCCATGCCCTCACACGTACGCTCCCCCTAAAGCGTTGTCGTACCCTCACCTGGACCCTAAACCGTCCCCGTCCCCTAACCCTAACCCTATCCCGAACCCTAACCCTAACCCTTCCCCGAAGCCTGACCCTCACCCGTCCCCTAATCCTAACCCGTACGCTGACACTAACCCAAGCCCTCACACGTACGCTCCCCCTAAAGCATTGTCGTACCCTCACCTGGACCCTAAACCATCCCCGTCCCCGAACCCTAACCCTAGCCCGAACCCTAACCCTAACCCTTCCCCGAAGCCTGACCCTCACCCGTCCCCTAATCCTAACCCGTACGCTGACACTAACCCGCGCCCTCACACGTACGCTCCCCCTAAAGCATTGTCGTACCCTCACCTGGACCCTAAACCGTCCCCGTCCCCTAACCCTAACCCTAGCCCGAACCCTAACCCTAACACTTCCCCGAAGCCTGACCCTCACCCGTCCCCTAATCCTAACCCGTACGATGACACTAACCCACGCCCTCACACATACGCTCCCCCTAAAGCGTTGTCGTACCCTCACCTGGACCCTAAACCGTCCCCGTCCCCTAACCCTAACCCTAGCCCGAACCCTAACCCTAACCCTTCCCCGAAGCCTGACCCTCACCCGTCCCCTAATCCTAACCCGTACGCTGACACTAACCCGCGCCCTCACACGTACGCTCCCCCTAAAGCGTTGTCGTACCCTCACCTGGACCCTAAACCGTCCCCGTCCCCTAACCCTAACCCTAGCCCGAATCCTAACCCTAACCCTTCCCCGAAGCCTGACCCTCACCCGTCCCCTAATCCTAACCCGTACGCTGACACTAACCCGCGCCCTCACACGTACGCTCCCCCTAAAGCGTTGTCGTACCCTCACCTGGACCCTAAACCGTCCCCGTCCCCTAACCCTAACCCTAGCCCGAACCCTAACCCTAACCCTTCCCCGAAGCCTGACCCTCACCCGTACCCTAATCCTAACCCGTTCGCTGACACTAACCCGCGCCCTCACACGTACGCTCCCCCTAAAGCGTTGTCGTACCCTCACCTGGACCCTAAACCGTCCCCGTCCCCTAACCCTAACCCTAGCCCGAACCCTAACCCTAACCCTTCCCCGAAGCCTGACCCTCACCCGTCCCCTAATCCTAACCCGTACGCTGACACTAACCCGCGCCCTCACACGTACGCTCCCCCTAAAGCGTTGTCGTACCCTCACCTGGACCCTAAACCGTCCCCGTCCCCTAACCCTAAACCTAGCCCGAACCCTAACCCTAACCCTTACCCGAAGCCTGACCCTCACCCGTCCCCTAATCCTAACCCGTACGCTGACGCTAACCCGCGCCCTCACACGTACGCTCCCCCTAAAGCGTTGTCGTACCCTCACCTGGACCCTAAACCGTCCCCGTCCCCTAACCCTAACCCTAGCCCGAACCCTAACCCTAACCCTTCCCCGAAGCCTGACCCTCACCCGTCCCCTAATCCTAACCCGTACGCTGACGCTAACCCGCGCCCTCACACGTACGCTCCCCCTAAAGCGTTGTCGTACCCTCACCTGGACCCTAAACCGTCCCCGTCCCCTAACCCTAACCCTAGCCCGAACCCTAACCCTAACCCTTCCCCGAAGCCTGACCCTCACCCGTCCCCTAATCCTAACCCGTACGCTGACACTAACCCGTGCCCTCACACGTACGCACCCCCTAAAGCGTTGTCGTACCCTCACCTGGACCCTAAACCGTCCCCGTCCCCTAACCCTAACCCTAGCCCGAACCCTAACCCTAACCCTTCCCCGAAGCCTGACCCTCACCCGTCCCCTAATCCTAACCCGTACGCTGACACTAACCCGCGCCCTCACACGTACGCTCCCCCTAAAGCGTTGTCGTACCCTCACCTGGACCCTAAACCGTCCCCGTCCCCGAACCCTAACCCTAGCCCGAACCCTAACCCTAACCCTTCCCCGAAGCCTGACCCTCACCCGTCCCCTAATCCTAACCCGTACGCTGACACTAACCCGCGCCCTCACACGTACACTCCCCCTAAAGCGTTGTCGTACCCTCACCTGGACCCTAAACCGTCCCCGTCCCCTAACCCTAACCCTAGCCCGAACCCTAACCCTAACCCTTCCCCGAAGCCTGACCCTCACCCGTCCCCTAATCCTAACCCGTACGATGACACTAACCCACGCCCTCACACGTACGCTCCCCCTAAAGCGTTGTCGTACCCTCACCTGGACCCTAAACCGTCCCCGTCCCCTAACCCTAACCCTAGCCCGAACCCTAACCCTAACCCTTCCCCGAAGCCTGACCCTCACCCGTCCCCTAATCCTAACCCGTACGCTGACACTAACCCGCGCCCTCACACGTACGCTCCCCCTAAAGCGTTGTCGTACCCTCACCTGGACCCTAAACCGTCCCCGTCCCCTAACCCTAACCCTAGCCCGAACCCTAACCCTAACCCTTCCCCGAAGCCTGACCCTCACCCGTCCCCTAATCCTAACCCGTTCGCTGACACTAACCCGCGCCCTCACACGTACGCTCCCCCTAAAGCGTTGTCGTACCCTCACCTGGACCCTAAACCGTCCCCGTCCCCTAACCCTAACCCTAGCCCGAACCCTAACCCTAACCCTTCCCCGAAGCCTGACCCTCACCCGTCCCCTAATCCTAACCCGTACGCTGACACTAACCTGCGCCCTCACACGTACGCTCCCCCTAAAGCGTTGTCGTACCCTCACCTGGACCCTAAACCGTCCCCGTCCCCTAACCCTAACCCTAGCCCGAACCCTAACCCTAACCCCTACCCGAAGCCTGACCCTCACCCGTCCACTAATCCTAACCCGTACGCTGACGCTAACCCGCGCCCTCACACGTACGCTCCCCCTAAAGCGTTGTCGTACCCTCACCTGGACCCTAAACCGTCCCCGTCCCCTAACACTAACCCTAGCCCGAACCCTAACCCTAACCCTTCCCCGAAGCCTGACCCTCACCCGTCCCCTAATCCTAACCCGTACGCTGACCCTAACCCGCGCCCTCACACGTACGCTCCCCCTAAAGCGTTGTCGTACCCTCACCTGGACCCTAAACCGTCCCCGTCCCCTAACCCTAACCCTAGCCCGAACCCTAACCCTAACCCTTCCCCGAAGCCTGACCCTCACCCGTCCCCTAATCCTAACCCGTACGCTGACACTAACCCGCGCCCTCAAACGTACGCACCCCCTAAAGCGTTGTCGTACCCTCACCTGGACCCTAAACCGTCCCCGTCCCCTAACCCTAACCCTAGCCCGAACCCTAACCCTAACCCTTCCCCGAAGCCTGACCCTCACCCGTCCCCTAATCCTAACCCGTACGCTGACACTAACCCGCGCCCTCACACGTACGCACCCCCTAAAGCGTTGTCGTACCCTCACCTGGACCCTAAACCGTCCCCGTCCCCTAACCCTAACCCTAGCCCGAACCCTAACCCTAACCCTTCCCCGAAGCCTGACCCTCACCCGTCCCCTAATCCTAACCCGTACGCTGACACTAACCCACGCCCTCACACGTACGCTCCCCCTAAAGCGTTGTCGTACCCTCACCTGGACCCTAAACCGTCCCCGTCCCCTAACCCTAACCCTAGCCCGAACCCTAACCCTAACCCTTCCCCGAAGCCTGACCCTCACCCGTCCCCTAATCCTAACCCGTACGCTGACACTAACCCGCGCCCTCACACGTACGCTCCCCCTAAAGCGTTGTCGTACCCTCACCTGGACCCTAAACCGTCCCCGTCCCCTAACCCTAACCCTAGCCCGAACCCTAACCCTAACCCTTCCCCGAAGCCTGACCCTCACCCGTCCCCTAATCCTAACCCGTACGCTGACACTAACCCGCGCCCTCACACGTACGCTCCCCCTAAAGCATTGTCGTACCCTCACCTGGACCCTAAACCGTCCGCGTCCCCTAACCCTAACCCTAGCCCGAACCCTAACCCTAACCCTTCCCCGAAGCCTGACCCTCACCCGTCCCCTAATCCTAACCCGTACGATGACACTAACCCGCGCCCTCACACATACGCTCCCCCTAAAGCGTTGTCGTACCCTCACCTGGACCCTAAACCGTCCCCGTCCCCTAACCCTAACCCTAGCCCGAACCCTAACCCTAACCCTTCCCCGAAGCCTGACCCTCACCCGTCCCCTAATCCTAACCCGTACGCTGACACTAACCCGCGCCCTCACACGTACGCTCCCCCTAAAGCGTTGTCGTACCCTCACCTGGACCCTAAACCGTCCCCGTCCCCTAACCCTAACCCTAGCCTGAACCCTAACCCTAACCCTTCCCCGAAGCCTGACCCTCACCCGTCCCCTAATCCTAACCCGTACGCTGACACTAACCCGCGCCCTCACACGTACGCTCCCCCTAAAGCGTTGTCGTACCCTCACCTGGACCCTAAACCGTCCCCGTCCCCTAACCCTAACCCTAGCCCGAACCCTAACCCTAACCCTTCCCCGAAGCCTGACCCTCACCCGTACCCTAATCCTAACCCGTTCGCTGACACTAACCCGCGCCCTCACACGTACGCACCCCCTAAAGCGTTGTCGTACCCTCACCTGGACCCTAAACCGTCCCCGTCCCCTAACCCTAACCCTAGCCCGAACCCTAACCCTAACCCTTCCCCGAAGCCTGACCCTCACCCGTCCCCTAATCCTAACCCGTACGCTGACACTAACCCGCGCCCTCACACGTACGCTCCCCCTAAAGCGTTGTCGTACCCTCACCTGGACCCTAAACCGTCCCCGTCCCCTAACCCTAAACCTAGCCCGAACCCTAACCCTAACCCTTACCCGAAGCCTGACCCTCACCCGTCCCCTAATCCTAACCCGTACGCTGACGCTAACCCGCGCCCTCACACGTACGCTCCCCCTAAAGCGTTGTCGTACCCTCACCTGGACCCTAAACCGTCCCCGTCCCCTAACCCTAACCCTAGCCCGAACCCTAACCCTAACCCTTCCCCGAAGCCTGACCCTCACCCGTCCCCTAATCCTAACCCGTACGCTGACGCTAACCCGCGCCCTCACACGTACGCTCCCCCTAAAGCGTTGTCGTACCCTCACCTGGACCCTAAACCGTCCCCGTCCCCTAACCCTAACCCTAGCCCGAACCCTAACCCTAACCCTTCCCCGAAGCCTGACCCTCACCCGTCCCCTAATCCTAAACCGTACGCTTACACTAACCCATGCCCTCACACGTACGCTCCCCCTAAAGCGTTGTCGTACCCTCACCTGGACCCTAAACCGTCCCCGTCCCCTAACCCTAACCGTATCCCGAACCCTAACCCTAACCCTTCCCCGAAGCCTGACCCTAACCCGTCCCCTAATCCTAACCCGTACGCTGACACTAACCCAAGCCCTCACACGTACGCTCCCCCTAAAGCATTGTCGTACCCTCACCTGGACCCTAAACCATCCCCGTCCCCGAACCCTAACCCTAGCCCGAACCCTAACCCTAACCCTTCCCCGAAGCCTGACCCTCACCCGTCCCCTAATCCTAACCCGTACGCTGACACTAACCCGCGCCCTCACACGTACGCTCCCCCTAAAGCATTGTCGTACCCTCACCTGGACCCTAAACCGTCCCCGTCCCCTAACCCTAACCCTAGCCCGAACCCTAACCCTAACCCTTCCCCGAAGCCTGACCCTCACCCGTCCCCTAATCCTAACCCGTACGATGACACTAACCCGCGCCCTCACACATACGCTCCCCCTAAAGCGTTGTCGTACCCTCACCTGGACCCTAAACCGTCCCCGTCCCCTAACCCTAACCCTAGCCCGAACCCTAACCCTAACCCTTCCCCGAAGCCTGACCCTCACCCGTCCCCTAATCCTAACCCGTACGCTGACACTAACCCGCGCCCTCACACGTACGCTCCCCCTAAAGCGTTGTCGTACCCTCACCTGGACCCTAAACCGTCCCCGTCCCCTAACCCTAACCCTAGCCCGAACCCTAACCCTAACCCTTCCCCGAAGCCTGACCCTCACCCGTCCCCTAATCCTAACCCGTACGCTGACACTAACCCGCGCCCTCACACGTACGCTCCCCCTAAAGCGTTGTCGTACCCTCACCTGGACCCTAAACCATCCCCGTCCCCTAACCCTAAACCTAGCCCGAACCCTAACCCTAACACTTACCCGAAGCCTGACCCTCACCCGTCCCCTAATCCTAACCCGTACGCTGACGCTAACCCGCGCCCTCACACGTACGCTCCCCCTAAAGCGTTTTCGTACCCTCACCTGGACCCTAAACCGTCCCCGTCCCCTAACCCTAACCCTAGCCCGAACCCTAACCCTAACCCTTCCCCGAAGCCTGACCCTCACCCGTCCCCTAATCCTAACCCGTACGCTGACGCTAACCCGCGCCCTCACACGTACGCTCCCCCTAAAGCGTTGTCGTACCCTCACCTGGACCCTAAACCGTCCCCGTCCCCTAACCCTAACCCTAGCCCGAACCCTAACCCTAACCCTTCCCCGAAGCCTGACCCTCACCCGTCCCCTAATCCTAACCCGTACGCTGACACTAACCCGCGCCCTCACACGTACGCACCCCCTAAAGCGTTGTCGTACCCTCACCTGGACCCTAAACCGTCCCCGTCCCCTAACCCTAACCCTAGCCCGAACCCTAACCCTAACCCTTCCCCGAAGCCTGACCCTCACCCGTCCCCTAATCCTAACCCGTACGCTGACACTAACCCGCGCCCTCACACTTACGCTCCCCCTAAAGCGTTGTCGTAACCTCACCTGGACCCTAAACCGTCCCCGTCCCCTAACCCTAACCCTAGCCCGAACCCTAACCCTAACCCTTCCCCGAAGCCTGACCCTCACCCGTCCCCTAATCCTAACCCGTACGCTGACACTAACCCGCGCCCTCACACGTACGCTCCCCCTAAAGCGTTGTCGTACCCTCATCTGGACCCTAAACCGTCCCCGTCCCCTAACCATAACCCTAGCCCGAACCCTAACCCTAACCCTTCCCCGAAGCCTGACCCTCACCCGTCCCCTAATCCTAACCCGTACGCTGACACTAACCCGCGCCCTCACACGTACGCTCCCCCTAAAGCGTTGTCGTACCCTCACCTGGACCCTAAACCGTCCCCGTCCCCTAACCCTAACCCTAGCCCGAACCCTAACCCTAACCCTTCCCCGAAGCCTGACCCTCACCCGTCCCCTAATCCTAACCCGTACGCTGACACTAACCTGCGCCCTCACACGTACGCTCCCCCTAAAGGGTTGTCGTACCCTCACCTGGACCCTAAACCGTCCCCGTCCCCTAACCCTAACCCTTCCCCGAAGCCTGACCCTCACCCGTCCCCTAATCCTAACCCGTACGCTGATACTAACCCACGCCCTCACACTTACGCTCCCCATAAAGCGTTGTCGTAACCTCACCTGGACCCTAAACCGTCCCCGTCCCCTAACCCTAACCCTAGCCCGAACCCTAACCCTAACCCTTCCTCGAAGACTGACCCTCACCCGTCCCCTAATCCTAAGCCGTACGCTGACACTAACCCGCGCCCTCACACGTACGCTCCCCCTAAAGCGTTGTCGTACCCTCACCTGGACCCTAAACCGTCCCCGTCCCCTAACCCTAACCCTAGCCCGAACCCTAACCCTAACCCTTCCCCGAAGCCTGACCCTCACACGTCCCCTAATCCTAACCCGTACGCTGACGCTAACCCGCTCCCTCACACGTACGCTCCCCCTAAAGCGTTGTCGTACCCTCACCTGGACCCTAAACAGTCCCCGTCCCCTAACCCTAACCCTAGCCCGAACCCTAACCCTAACTCTTCCCCGAAGCCTGACCCTCACCCGTCCCATAATCCTAACCCGTACGCTTACACTAACCCGTGCCCTCACACGTATGCTCCCCCTAAAGCGTTGTCGTACCCTCACCTGGACCCTAAACCGTCCCCGTCCCCTAACCCTAACCCTATCCCGAACCCTAACCCTAACCCTTCCCCGAAGCCTGAACCTCACCTGTCCCCTAATCCTAACCCGTACGCTGACACTAACCCGCGCCCTCACACGTACGCTCCCCCTAAAGCGTTGTCGTACCCTCACCTGGACCCTAAACCGTCCCCGTCCCCTATCCCTAACCCTAGCCCGAACCCTAACCCTAACCCTTCCCCGAAGCCTGACCCTCACCCGTCCCCTAATCCTAACCCGTACGCTGACACTAACCCGCGCCCACACACGTACGCTCCCGCTAAAGCGTTGTCGTACACTCACCTGGACCCTAAACCGTCCCCGTGCCCTAACCCTAACCCTAGCCCGAACCC
This sequence comes from Globicephala melas, assembly GCF_963455315.2. NCBI lineage: Eukaryota > Metazoa > Chordata > Mammalia > Artiodactyla > Delphinidae > Globicephala > Globicephala melas. Next base: position 354,214 of record NW_027207407.1, read on the forward strand.
TAACCCTAACCCTTCCCCGAAGCCTGACCCTCACCCGTCCCCTAATCCTAACCCGTACGCTGACACTAACCCGCGCCCTCACACGTACGCTCCCCCTAAAGCGTTGTCGTACCCTCACCTGGACCCTAAACCGTCCCCGTCCCCTAACCCTAACCCTTCCCCGAAGCCTGACCCTCACCCGTCCCCTAATCCTAACCCGTACGCTGATACTAACCCACGCCCTCACACTTACGCTCCCCATAAAGCGTTGTCGTAACCTCACCTGGACCCTAAACCGTCCCCGTCCCCTAACCCTAACCCTAGCCCGAACCCTAACCCTAACCCTTCCTCGAAGACTGACCCTCACCCGTCCCCTAATCCTAAGCCGTACGCTGACACTAACCCGCGCCCTCACACGTACGCTCCCCCTAAAGCGTTGTCGTACCCTCACCTGGACCCTAAACCGTCCCCGTCCCCTAACCCTAACCCTAGCCCGAACCCTAACCCTAACCCTTCCCCGAAGCCTGACCCTCACACGTCCCCTAATCCTAACCCGTACGCTGACGCTAACCCGCTCCCTCACACGTACGCTCCCCCTAAAGCGTTGTCGTACCCTCACCTGGACCCTAAACAGTCCCCGTCCCCTAACCCTAACCCTAGCCCGAACCCTAACCCTAACTCTTCCCCGAAGCCTGACCCTCACCCGTCCCATAATCCTAACCCGTACGCTTACACTAACCCGTGCCCTCACACGTATGCTCCCCCTAAAGCGTTGTCGTACCCTCACCTGGACCCTAAACCGTCCCCGTCCCCTAACCCTAACCCTATCCCGAACCCTAACCCTAACCCTTCCCCGAAGCCTGAACCTCACCTGTCCCCTAATCCTAACCCGTACGCTGACACTAACCCGCGCCCTCACACGTACGCTCCCCCTAAAGCGTTGTCGTACCCTCACCTGGACCCTAAACCGTCCCCGTCCCCTATCCCTAACCCTAGCCCGAACCCTAACCCTAACCCTTCCCCGAAGCCTGACCCTCACCCGTCCCCTAATCCTAACCCGTACGCTGACACTAACCCGCGCCCACACACGTACGCTCCCGCTAAAGCGTTGTCGTACACTCACCTGGACCCTAAACCGTCCCCGTGCCCTAACCCTAACCCTAGCCCGAACCCTAACCCTAACCCTTCCCCGAAGCCTGACCCTCACCCGTCCCCTAATCCTAACCCGTACGCTGACACTAACCCACGCCCTCACACGTACGCTCCCCCTAAAGCGTTGTCGTACCCTCACCTGGACCCTAAACCGTCCCCGTCCCCTAACCCTAACCCTAGCCCGAACCCTACCCCTAACCCTTCCCCGAAGCCTGACCCTCACCCGTCCCCTAATCCTAACCCGTACGCTGACACTAACCCGCGCCCTCACACGTACGCTCCCCCTAAAGCGTTGTCGTACCCTCACCTGGACCCTAAACCGTCCCCGTCCCCTAACCCTAACCCTAGCCCGAACCCTACCCCTAACCCTTCCCCGAAGCCTGACCCTCACCCGTCCCCTAATCCTAACCCGTACGCTGACACTAACCCGCGCCCTCACACGTACGCTCCCCCTAAAGCGTTGTCGTACCCTCACCTGGACCCTAAACCGTCCCCGTCCCCTAACCCTAACCCTAGCCCGAACCCTAACCCTAACTCTTCCCCGAAGCCTGACCCTCACCCGTCCCATAATCCTAACCCGTACGCTTACACTAACCCGTGCCCTCACACGTATGCTCCCCCTAAAGCGTTGTCGTACCCTCACCTGGACCCTAAACCGTCCCCGTCCCCTAACCCTAACCCTATCCCGAACCCTAACCCTAACCCTTCCCCGAAGCCTGAACCTCACCTGTCCCCTAATCCTAACCCGTACGCTGACACTAACCCGCGCCCTCACACGTACGCTCCCCCTAAAGCGTTGTCGTACCCTCACCTGGACCCTAAACCGTCCCCGTCCCCTATCCCTAACCCTAGCCCGAACCCTAACCCTAACCCTTCCCCGAAGCCTGACCCTCACCCGTCCCCTAATCCTAACCCGTACGCTGACACTAACCCGCGCCCACACACGTACGCTCCCGCTAAAGCGTTGTCGTACACTCACCTGGACCCTAAACCGTCCCCGTGCCCTAACCCTAACCCTAGCCCGAACCCTAACCCTAACCCTTCCCCGAAGCCTGACCCTCACCCGTCCCCTAATCCTAACCCGTACGCTGACACTAACCCGCGCCCTCACACGTACGCTCCCCCTAAAGCGTTGTCGTACCCTCACCTGGACCCTAAACCGTCCCCGTCCCCTAACCCTAACCCTAGCCCGAACCCTACCCCTAACCCTTCCCCGAAGCCTGACCCTCACCCGTCCCCTAATCCTAACCCGTACGCTGACACTAACCCGCGCCCTCACACGTACGCTCCCCCTAAAGCGTTGTCGTACCCTCACCTGGACCCTAAACCGTCCCCGTCCCCTAACCCTAACCCTAGCCCGAACCCTAACCCTAACCCTTCCCCGAAGCCTGACCCTCACCCGTCCCCTAATCCTAACCCGTACGCTGACACTAACCCGCGCCCTCACACGTACGCACCCCCTAAAGCGTTGTCGTACCCTCACCTGGACCCTAAACCGTCCCCGTCCCCTAACCCTAACCCTAGCCCGAACCCTAACCCTAACCCTTCCCCGAAGCCTGACCCTCACCCGTCCCCTAATCCTAACCCGTACGCTTACACTAACCCATGCCCTCACACGTACGCTCCCCCTAAAGCGTTGTCGTACCCTCACCTGGACCCTAAACCGTCCCCGTCCCCTAACCCTAACCCTATCCCGAACCCTAACCCTAACCCTTCCCCGAAGCCTGAACCTCACCTGTCCCCTAATCCTAACCCGTACGCTGACACTAACCCGCGCCCTCACACGTACGCTCCCCCTAAAGCGTTGTCGTACCCTCACCTGGACCCTAAACCGTCCCCGTCCCCTAACCCTAACCCTTCCCCGAAGCCTGACCCTCACCCGTCCCCTAATCCTAACCCGTACGCTGATACTAACCCACGCCCTCACACTTACGCTCCCCATAAAGCGTTGTCGTAACCTCACCTGGACCCTAAACCGTCCCCGTCCCCTAACCCTAACCCTAGCCCGAACCCTAACCCTAACCCTTCCTCGAAGACTGACCCTCACCCGTCCCCTAATCCTAAGCCGTACGCTGACACTAACCCGCGCCCTCACACGTACGCTCCCCCTAAAGCGTTGTCGTACCCTCACCTGGACCCTAAACCGTCCCCGTCCCCTAACCCTAACCCTAGCCCGAACCCTAACCCTAACCCTTCCCCGAAGCCTGACCCTCACACGTCCCCTAATCCTAACCCGTACGCTGACGCTAACCCGCTCCCTCACACGTACGCTCCCCCTAAAGCGTTGTCGTACCCTCACCTGGACCCTAAACAGTCCCCGTCCCCTAACCCTAACCCTAGCCCGAACCCTAACCCTAACTCTTCCCCGAAGCCTGACCCTCACCCGTCCCATAATCCTAACCCGTACGCTTACACTAACCCGTGCCCTCACACGTATGCTCCCCCTAAAGCGTTGTCGTACCCTCACCTGGACCCTAAACCGTCCCCGTCCCCTAACCCTAACCCTATCCCGAACCCTAACCCTAACCCTTCCCCGAAGCCTGAACCTCACCTGTCCCCTAATCCTAACCCGTACGCTGACACTAACCCGCGCCCTCACACGTACGCTCCCCCTAAAGCGTTGTCGTACCCTCACCTGGACCCTAAACCGTCCCCGTCCCCTATCCCTAACCCTAGCCCGAACCCTAACCCTAACCCTTCCCCGAAGCCTGACCCTCACCCGTCCCCTAATCCTAACCCGTACGCTGACACTAACCCGCGCCCACACACGTACGCTCCCGCTAAAGCGTTGTCGTACACTCACCTGGACCCTAAACCGTCCCCGTGCCCTAACCCTAACCCTAGCCCGAACCCTAACCCTAACCCTTCCCCGAAGCCTGACCCTCACCCGTCCCCTAATCCTAACCCGTACGCTGACACTAACCCGCGCCCTCACACGTACGCTCCCCCTAAAGCGTTGTCGTACCCTCACCTGGACCCTAAACCGTCCCCGTCCCCTAACCCTAACCCTAGCCCGAACCCTACCCCTAACCCTTCCCCGAAGCCTGACCCTCACCCGTCCCCTAATCCTAACCCGTACGCTGACACTAACCCGCGCCCTCACACGTACGCTCCCCCTAAAGCGTTGTCGTACCCTCACCTGGACCCTAAACCGTCCCCGTCCCCTAACCCTAACCCTAGCCCGAACCCTAACCCTAACCCTTCCCCGAAGCCTGACCCTCACCCGTCCCCTAATCCTAACCCGTACGCTGACACTAACCCGCGCCCTCACACGTACGCACCCCCTAAAGCGTTGTCGTACCCTCACCTGGACCCTAAACCGTCCCCGTCCCCTAACCCTAACCCTAGCCCGAACCCTAACCCTAACCCTTCCCCGAAGCCTGACCCTCACCCGTCCCCTAATCCTAACCCGTACGCTTACACTAACCCATGCCCTCACACGTACGCTCCCCCTAAAGCGTTGTCGTACCCTCACCTGGACCCTAAACCGTCCCCGTCCCCTAACCCTAACCCTATCCCGAACCCTAACCCTAACCCTTCCCCGAAGCCTGAACCTCACCTGTCCCCTAATCCTAACCCGTACGCTGACACTAACCCGCGCCCTCACACGTACGCTCCCCCTAAAGCGTTGTCGTACCCTCACCTGGACCCTAAACCGTCCCCGTCCCCTATCCCTAACCCTAGCCCGTCCCCTAACCCTAACCCTTCCCCGAAGCCTGACCCTCACCCGTCCCCTAATCCTAACCCGTACGCTGACACTAACCCGCGCCCTCACACGTACGCTCCCCCTAAAGCGTTGTCGTACCCTCATCTGGACCCTAAACCGTCCCCGTCCCCTAACCATAACCCTAGCCCGAACCCTAACCCTAACCCTTCCCCGAAGCCTGACCCTCACCCGTCCCCTAATCCTAACCCGTACGCTGACACTAACCCGCGCCCTCACACGTACGCTCCCCCTAAAGCGTTGTCGTACCCTCACCTGGACCCTAAACCGTCCCCGTCCCCTAACCCTAACCCTAGCCCGAACCCTAACCCTAACCCTTCCCCGAAGCCTGACCCTCACCCGTCCCCTAATCCTAACCCGTACGCTGACACTAACCTGCGCCCTCACACGTACGCTCCCCCTAAAGGGTTGTCGTACCCTCACCTGGACCCTAAACCGTCCCCGTCCCCTAACCCTAACCCTTCCCCGAAGCCTGACCCTCACCCGTCCCCTAATCCTAACCCGTACGCTGATACTAACCCACGCCCTCACACTTACGCTCCCCATAAAGCGTTGTCGTAACCTCACCTGGACCCTAAACCGTCCCCGTCCCCTAACCCTAACCCTAGCCCGAACCCTAACCCTAACCCTTCCTCGAAGACTGACCCTCACCCGTCCCCTAATCCTAAGCCGTACGCTGACACTAACCCGCGCCCTCACACGTACGCTCCCCCTAAAGCTTTGTCGTACCCTCACCTGGACCCTAAACCGTCCCCGTCCCCTAACCCTAACCCTAGCCCGAACCCTAACCCTAACCCTTCCCCGAAGCCTGACCCTCACACGTCCCCTAATCCTAACCCGTACGCTGACGCTAACCCGCTCCCTCACACGTACGCTCCCCCTAAAGCGTTGTCGTACCCTCACCTGGACCCTAAACAGTCCCCGTCCCCTAACCCTAACCCTAGCCCGAACCCTAACCCTAACTCTTCCCCGAAGCCTGACCCTCACCCGTCCCATAATCCTAACCCGTACGCTTACACTAACCCGTGCCCTCACACGTATGCTCCCCCTAAAGCGTTGTCGTACCCTCACCTGGACCCTAAACCGTCCCCGTCCCCTAACCCTAACCCTATCCCGAACCCTAACCCTAACCCTTCCCCGAAGCCTGAACCTCACCTGTCCCCTAATCCTAACCCGTACGCTGACACTAACCCGCGCCCTCACACGTACGCTCCCCCTAAAGCGTTGTCGTACCCTCACCTGGACCCTAAACCGTCCCCGTCCCCTATCCCTAACCCTAGCCCGAACCCTAACCCTAACCCTTCCCCGAAGCCTGACCCTCACCCGTCCCCTAATCCTAACCCGTACGCTGACACTAACCCGCGCCCACACACGTACGCTCCCGCTAAAGCGTTGTCGTACACTCACCTGGACCCTAAACCGTCCCCGTGCCCTAACCCTAACCCTAGCCCGAACCCTAACCCTAACCCTTCCCCGAAGCCTGACCCTCACCCGTCCCCTAATCCTAACCCGTACGCTGACACTAACCCGCGCCCTCACACGTACGCTCCCCCTAAAGCGTTGTCGTACCCTCACCTGGACCCTAAACCGTCCCCGTCCCCTAACCCTAACCCTAGCCCGAACCCTACCCCTAACCCTTCCCCGAAGCCTGACCCTCACCCGTCCCCTAATCCTAACCCGTACGCTGACACTAACCCGCGCCCTCACACGTACGCTCCCCCTAAAGCGTTGTCGTACCCTCACCTGGACCCTAAACCGTCCCCGTCCCCTAACCCTAACCCTAGCCCGAACCCTAACCCTAACCCTTCCCCGAAGCCTGACCCTCACCCGTCCCCTAATCCTAACCCGTACGCTGACACTAACCCGCGCCCTCACACGTACGCACCCCCTAAAGCGTTGTCGTACCCTCACCTGGACCCTAAACCGTCCCCGTCCCCTAACCCTAACCCTAGCCCGAACCCTAACCCTAACCCTTCCCCGAAGCCTGACCCTCACCCGTCCCCTAATCCTAACCCGTACGCTTACACTAACCCATGCCCTCACACGTACGCTCCCCCTAAAGCGTTGTCGTACCCTCACCTGGACCCTAAACCGTCCCCGTCCCCTAACCCTAACCCTATCCCGAACCCTAACCCTAACCCTTCCCCGAAGCCTGAACCTCACCTGTCCCCTAATCCTAACCCGTACGCTGACACTAACCCGCGCCCTCACACGTACGCTCCCCCTAAAGCGTTGTCGTACCCTCACCTGGACCCTAAACCGTCCCCGTCCCCTATCCCTAACCCTAGCCCGTCCCCTAACCCTAACCCTTCCCCGAAGCCTGACCCTCACCCGTCCCCTAATCCTAACCCGTACGCTGATACTAACCCACGCCCTCACACGTACGCTCCCCCTAAAGCGTTGTCGTACCCTCACCTGGACCCTAAACCATCCCCGTCCCCGAAACCTAACCCTAGCCCGAACCCTAACCCTAACCCTTCCCCGAAGCCTGACCCTCACCCGTCCCCTAATCCTAACCCGTACGCTGACACTAACGGGCGCCCTCACACGTACGCTCCCCCTAAAGCATTGTCGTACCCTCACCTGGACCCTAAACCGTCCCCGTCCCCTAACCCTAACCCTAGCCCGAACCCTAACCCTAACCCTTCCCCGAAGCCTGACCCTCACCCGTCCCCTAATCCTAACCCGTACGATGACACTAACCCGCGCCCTCACACGTACGCTCCCCCTAAAGCGTTGTCGTACCCTCACCTGGACCCTAAACCGTCCCCGTCCCCTAACCCTAACCCTAGCCCGAACCCTAACCCTAACCCTTCCCCGAAGCCTGACCCTCACCCGTCCCCTAATCCTAACCCGTACGCTGACACTAACCCGCGCCCTCACACGTACGCTCCCCCTAAAGCGTTGTCGTACCCTCACCTGGACCCTAAACCGTCCCCGTCCCCTAACCCTAACCCTAGCCCGAACCCTAACCCTAACCCTTCCCCGAAGCCTGACCCTCACCCGTCCCCTAATCCTAACCCGTACGCTGACACTAACCCGTGCCCTCACACGTACGCACCCCCTAAAGCGTTGTCGTACCCTCACCTGGACCCTAAACCGTCCCCGTCCCCTAACCCTAACCCTAGCCCGAACCCTAACCCTAACCCTTCCCCGAAGCCTGACCCTCACCCGTCCCCTAATCCTAACCCGTACGCTGACACTAACCCGTGCCCTCACACGTACGCACCCCCTAAAGCGTTGTCGTACCCTCACCTGGACCCTAAACCGTCCCCGTCCCCTAAGCCTAACCCTAGCCCGAACCCTAACCCTAACCCTTCCCCGAAGCCTGACCCTCACCCGTCCCCTAATCCTAACCCGTACGCTGACACTAACCCACGCCCTCACACGTACGCTCCCCCTAAAGCGTTGTCGTACCCTCACCTGGACCCTAAACCGTCCCCGTCCCCTAACCCTAACCCTAGCCCGAACCCTAACCCTAACCCTTCCCCGAAGCCTGACCCTCACCCGTCCCCTAATCCTAACCCGTACGCTGACACTAACCCGCGCCCTCACACGTACGCTCCCCCTAAAGCGTTGTCGTACCCTCACCTGGACCCTAAACCGTCCCCGTCCCCTAACCCTAACCCTATCCCGAACCCTAACCCTAACCCTTCCCCGAAGCCTGACCCTCACCCGTCCCCTAATCCTAACCCGTACGCTGACACTAACCCAAGCCCTCACACGTACGCTCCCCCTAAAGCATTGTCGTACCCTCACCTGGACCCTAAACCATCCCCGTCCCCGAACCCTAACCCTAGCCCGAACCCTAACCCTAACCCTTCCCCGAAGCCTGACCCTCACCCGTCCCCTAATCCTAACCCGTACGCTGACACTAACCGGCGCCCTCACACGTACGCTCCCCCTAAAGCATTGTCGTACCCTCACCTGGACCCTAAACCGTCCCCGTCCCCTAACCCTAACCCTAGCCCGAACCCTAACCCTAACCCTTCCCCAAAGCCTGACCCTCACCCGTCCCCTAATCCTAACCCGTACGATGACACTAACCCGCGCCCTCACACATACGCTCCCCCTAAAGCGTTGTCGTACCCTCACCTGGACCCTAAACCGTCCCCGTCCCCTAACCCTAACCCTAGCCCGAACCCTAACCCTAACCCTTCCTCGAAGACTGACCCTCACCCGTCCCCTAATCCTAACCCGTACGCTGACACTAACCCGCGCCCTCACACGTACGCTCCCCCTAAAGCGTTGTCGTACCCTCACCTGGACCCTAAACCGTCTCCGTCCCCTAACCCTAACCCTAGCCCGAACCCTAACCCTAACCCTTCCCCGAAGCCTGACCCTCACACGTCCCCTAATCCTAACCCGTACGCTGACGCTAACCCGCTCCCTCACACGTACGCTCCCCCTAAAGCGTTGTCGTACCCTCACCTGGACCCTAAACGGTCCCAGTCCCCTAACCCTAACCCTAGCCCGAACCCTAACCCTAACTCTTCCCCGAAGCCTGACCCTCACCCGTCCCCTAATCCTAACCCGTACGCTGACACTAACCCGCGCCCTCACACGTACGCTCCCCCTAAAGCGTTGTCGTACCCTCACCTGGACCCTAAACCGTCCCCGTCCCCTAACCCTAACCCTAGCCCGAACCCTAACCCTAACCCTTCCCCGAAGCCTGACCCTCACCCGTCCCCTAATCCTAACCCGTACGCTGACGCTAACCCGCGCCCTCACACGTACGCTCCCCCTAAAGCGTTGTCATACCCTCACCTGGACCCTAAACCGTCCCCGTCCCCTAACCCTAACCCTAGCCCGAACCCTAACCCTAACCCTTCCCCGAAGCCTGACCCTCACCCGTCCCCTAATCCTAACCCGTACGCTGACGCTAACCCGCGCCCTCACACGTACGCTCCCCCTAAAGCGTTGTCATACCCTCACCTGGACCCTAAACCGTCCCCATCCCCTAAGCCTTACCGTAGCCCGAACCCTAACCCTAACCCTTCCCCGAAGCCTGACCCTCACCCGTCCCCTAATCCTAACCCGTACGCTGACACTAACCCGCGCCCTCACACGTACGCTCCCCCTAAAGCGTTGTCGTACCCTCATCTGGACCCTAAACCGTCCCCGTCCCCTAAACCTAACCCTAGCCCGAACCCTAACCCTAACTCTTCCCCGAAGCCTGACCCTCACCCGTCTCCTAATCCTAACCCGTACGCTGACACTAACCCGCGCCCTCACACGTACGCTCCCCGTAAAGCGTTGTCGTACCCTCACCTGGACCCTAAACCGTCCCCGTCCCCTAACCCTAACCCTAACCCTTCCCCGAAGCCTGACCCTCACCCGTCCCCTAATCCTAACCCGTACGCTGACACTAACCCGCGCCCTCACACGTACGCTCCCCCTAAAGCGTTGTCGTACCCTCACCTGGACCCTAAACCGTCCCCGTCCCCTAACCCTAACCCTAGCTCGAACCCTAACCCTAACCCTTCCCCGAAGCCTGACCCTCACCCGTCCCCTAATCCTAACCCGTACGCTGACACTAACCCGCGTCCTCACACGTACGCTCCCCCTAAAGCGTTGTCGTACCCTCACCAGGACCCTAAACCGTCCCCGTCCCCTAACCCTAACCCTAGCCCGAACCCTAACCCTAACCCTTCCCCGAAGCCTGACCCTCACCCGTCCCCTAATCCTAACCCGTACGCTGACACTAACCCGCGCCCTCACACGTACGCTCCCCCTAAAGCGTTGTCGTACCCTCATCTGGACCCTAAACCGTCCCCGTCCCCTAACCATAACCCTAGCCCGAACCCTAACCCTAACCCTTCCCCGAAGCCTGACCCTCACCCGTCCCCTAATCCTAACCCGTACGCTGACACTAACCCGCGCCCTCACACGTACGCTCCCCCTAAAGCGTTGTCGTACCCTCACCTGGACCCTAAACCGTCCCCGTCCCCTAACCCTAACCCTAGCCCGAACCCTAACCCTAACCCTTCCCCGAAGCCTGACCCTCACCCGTCCCCTAATCCTAACCCGTACGCTGACACTAACCTGCGCCCTCACACGTACGCTCCCCCTAAAGGGTTGTCGTACCCTCACCTGGACCCTAAACCGTCCCCGTCCCCTAACCCTAACCCTTCCCCGAAGCCTGACCCTCACCCGTCCCCTAATCCTAACCCGTACGCTGATACTAACCCGCGCCCTCACACGTACGCTCCCCCTAAAGCGTTGTCGTACCCTCACCTGGACCCTAAACCGTCCCCGTCCCCTAACCCTAACCCTAGCCCGAACCCTAACCCTAACCCTTCCCCGAAGCCTGACCCTCACCCGTCCCCTAATCCTAACCCGTACGCTGACACTAACCCGCGCCCTCACACGTACGCTCCCCCTAAAGCATTGTCGTACCCTCACCTGGACCCTAAACCATCCCCGTCCCCGAACCCTAACCCTAGCCCGAACCCTAACCCTAACCCTTCCCCGAAGCCTGACCCTCACCCGTCCCCTAATCCTAACCCGTACGCTGACACTAACCCGCGCCCTCACACGTACGCTCCCCCTAAAGCTTTGTCGTACCCTCACCTGGACCCTAAACCGTCCCCGTCCCCTAACCCTAACCCTAGCCCGAACCCTAACCCTAACCCTTCCCCGAAGCCTGACCCTCACCCGTCCCCTAATCCTAACCCGTACGCTGACACTAACCCGCGCCCTCACACGTACGCTCCCCCTAAAGCGTTGTCGTACCCTCACCTGGACCCTAAACCGTCCCCGTCCCCTAACACTAACCCTAGCCCGAACCCTAACCCTAACCCTTCCCCGAAGCCTGACCCTCACCCGTCCCCTAATCCTAACCCGTACGCTGACACTAACCCGCGCCCTCACACGTACGCACCCCCTAAAGCGTTGTCGTACCCTCACCTGGACCCTAAACCGTCCCCGTCCCCTAACCCTAACCCTAGCCCGAACCCTAACCCTAACCCTTCCCCGAAGCCTGACCCTCACCCGTCCCCTAATCCTAACCCGTACGCTGACACTAACCCGCGCCCTCACACGTACGCTCCCCCTAAAGCATTGTCGTACCCTCACCTGGACCCTAAACCGTCCCCGTCCCCTAACCCTAACCCTAGCCCCAACCCTAACCCTAACCCTTCCCTGAAGCCTGACCCTCACCCGTCCCCTAATCCTAACCCGTACGCTGACACTAACCCGCGCCCTCACACGTACGCTCCCCCTAAAGCGTTGTCGTACCCTCACCTGGACCCTAAACCGTCCCCGTCCCCTAACCCTAACCCTAGCCCGAACCCTAACCCTAACCCTTCCCCGAAGCCTGACCCTCACCCGTCCCCTAATCCTAACCCGTACGCTGACACTAACCCGCGCCCTCACACGTACGCACCCCCTAAAGCGTTGTCGTACCCTCACCTGGACCCTAAACCGTCCCCGTCCCCTAACCCTAACCCTAGCCCGAACCCTAACCCTAACCCTTCCCCGAAGCCTGACCCTCACCCGTCCCCTAATCCTAACCCGTACGCTGACACTAACCCGCGCCCTCACACGTACGCACCCCCTAAAGCGTTGTCGTACCCTCACCTGGACCCTAAACCGTCCCCGTCCCCTAACCCTAACCCTAGCCCGAACCCTAACCCTAACCCTTCCCCGAAGCCTGACCCTCACCCGTCCCCTAATCCTAACCCGTACGCTTACACTAACCCATGCCCTCACACGTACGCTCCCCCTAAAGCGTTGTCGTACCCTCACCTGGACCCTAAACCATCCCCGTCCCCGAAACCTAACCCTAGCCCGAACCCTAACCCTAACCCTTCCCCGAAGCCTGACCCTCACCCGTCCCCTAATCCTAACCCGTACGCTGACACTAACGGGCGCCCTCACACGTACGCTCCCCCTAAAGCATTGTCGTACCCTCACCTGGACCCTAAACCGTCCCCGTCCCCTAACCCTAACCCTAGCCCGAACCCTAACCCTAACCCTTCCCCGAAGCCTGACCCTCACCCGTCCCCTAATCCTAACCCGTACGATGACACTAACCCGCGCCCTCACACGTACGCTCCCCCTAAAGCGTTGTCGTACCCTCACCTGGACCCTAAACCGTCCCCGTCCCCTAACCCTAACCCTAGCCCGAACCCTAACCCTAACCCTTCCCCGAAGCCTGACCCTCACCCGTCCCCTAATCCTAACCCGTACGCTGACACTAACCCGCGCCCTCACACGTACGCTCCCCCTAAAGCGTTGTCGTACCCTCACCTGGACCCTAAACCGTCCCCGTCCCCTAACCCTAACCCTAGCCCGAACCCTAACCCTAACCCTTCCCCGAAGCCTGACCCTCACCCGTCCCCTAATCCTAACCCGTACGCTGACACTAACCCGTGCCCTCACACGTACGCACCCCCTAAAGCGTTGTCGTACCCTCACCTGGACCCTAAACCGTCCCCGTCCCCTAACCCTAACCCTAGCCCGAACCCTAACCCTAACCCTTCCCCGAAGCCTGACCCTCACCCGTCCCCTAATCCTAACCCGTACGCTGACACTAACCTGTGCCCTCACACGTACGCACCCCCTAAAGCGTTGTCGTACCCTCACCTGGACCCTAAACCGTCCCCGTCCCCTAAGCCTAACCCTAGCCCGAACCCTAACCCTAACCCTTCCCCGAAGCCTGACCCTCACCCGTCCCCTAATCCTAACCCGTACGCTGACACTAACCCACGCCCTCACACGTACGCTCCCCCTAAAGCGTTGTCGTACCCTCACCTGGACCCTAAACCGTCCCCGTCCCCTAACCCTAACCCTAGCCCGAACCCTAACCCTAACCCTTCCCCGAAGCCTGACCCTCACCCGTCCCCTAATCCTAACCCGTACGCTGACACTAACCCGCGCCCTCACACGTACGCTCCCCCTAAAGCGTTGTCGTACCCTCACCTGGACCCTAAACCGTCCCCGTCCCCTAACCCTAACCCTATCCCGAACCCTAACCCTAACCCTTCCCCGAAGCCTGACCCTCACCCGTCCCCTAATCCTAACCCGTACGCTGACACTAACCCAAGCCCTCACACGTACGCTCCCCCTAAAGCATTGTCGTACCCTCACCTGGACCCTAAACCATCCCCGTCCCCGAACCCTAACCCTAGCCCGAACCCTAACCCTAACCCTTCCCCGAAGCCTGACCCTCACCCGTCCCCTAATCCTAACCCGTACGCTGACACTAACTGGCGCCCTCACACGTACGCTCCCCCTAAAGCATTGTCGTACCCTCACCTGGACCCTAAACCGTCCCCGTCCCCTAACCCTAACCCTAGCCCGAACCCTAACCCTAACCCTTCCCCAAAGCCTGACCCTCACCCGTCCCCTAATCCTAACCCGTACGATGACACTAACCCGCGCCCTCACACATACGCTCCCCCTAAAGCGTTGTCGTACCCTCACCTGGACCCTAAACCGTCCCCGTCCCCTAACCCTAACCCTAGCCCGAAACCTAACCCTAACCCTTCCCCGAAGCCTGACCCTCACCCGTCCCCTAATCCTAACCCGTACGCTGACACTAACCCGCGCCCTCACACGTACGCTCCCCCTAAAGCGTTGTCGTACCCTCTCCTGGACCCTAAACCGTCCCCGTCCCCTAACCCTAACCCTAGCCCGAACCCTAACCCTAACCCTTCCCCGAAGCCTGACCCTCACCCGTCCCCTAATCCTAACCCGTACGCTGACACTAACCCGCGCCCTCACACGTACGCTCCCCCTAAAGCGTTGTCGTACCCTCACCTGGACCCTAAACCGTCCCCGTCCCCTAACCCTAACCCTAGCCCGAACCCTAACCCTAACCCTTCCCCGAAGCCTGACCCTCACCCGTACCCTAATCCTAACCCGTTCGCTGACACTAACCCGCGCCCTCACACGTACGCTCCCCCTAAAGCGTTGTCGTACCCTCACCTGGACCCTAAACCGTCCCCGTCCCCTAACCCTAACCCTAGCCCGAACCCTAACCCTAACCCTTCGCCGAAGCCTGACCCTCACCCGTCCCCTAATCCTAACCCGTACGCTGACACTAACCCGCGCCCTCACACGTACGCTCCCCCTAAAGCGTTGTCGTACCCTCACCTGGACCCTAAACCGTCCCCGTCCCCTAACCCTAAACCTAGCCCGAACCCTAACCCTAACCCTTACCCGAAGCCTGACCATCACCCGTCCCCTAATCCTAACCCGTACGCTGACGCTAACCCGCGCCCTCACACGTACGCTCCCCCTAAAGCGTTGTCGTACCCTCACCTGGACCCTAAACCGTCCCCGTCCCCTAACCCTAACCCTAGCCCGAACCCTAACCCTAACCCTTCCCCGAAGCCTGACCCTCACCCGTCCCCTAATCCTAACCCGTACGCTGACACTAACCCGCGCCCTCACACGTACGCTCCCCCTAAAGCATTGTCGTACCCTCACCTGGACCCTAAACCATCCCCGTCCCCGAACACTAACCCTAGCCCGAACCCTAACCCTAACCCTTCCCCGAAGCCTGACCCTCACCCGTCCCCTAATCCTAACCCGTACGCTGACACTAACCCGCGCCCTCACACGTACGCTCCCCCTAAAGCATTGTCGTACCCTCAACTGGACCCTAAACCGTCCCCGTCCCCTAACCCTAACCCTAGCCCGAACCCTAACCCTAACCCTTCCCCGAAGCCTGACCCTCACCCGTCCCCTAATCCTAACCCGTACGCTCTCACTAACCCGCGCCCTCACACGTACGCTCCCCCTAAAGCGTTGTCGTACCCTCACCTGGACCCTAAACCGTCCCCGTCCCCTAACCCTAACCCTAGCCCGAACCCTAACCCTAACCCTTCCCCGAAGCCTGACCCTCACCCGTCCCCTAATCCTAACCCGTACACTGACACTAACCCGCGCCCTCACACGTACGCACCCCCTAAAGCGTTGTCGTACCCTCACCTGGACCCTAAACCGTCCCCGTCCCCTAACCCTAACCCTAGCCCGAACCCTAACCCTAACCCTTCCCCGAAGCCTGACCCTCACCCGTCCCCTAATCCTAACCCGTACGCTGACACTAACCCGCGCCCTCACACGTACGCTCCCCCTAAAGCATTGTCGTACCCTCACCTGGACCCTAAACCGTCCCCGTCCCCTAACCCTAACCCTAGCCCGAACCCTAACCCTAACCCTTCCCCGAAGCCTGACACTCACCCGTCCCCTAATCCTAACCCGTACGCTGACACTAACCCGCGCCCTCACACGTACGCTCCCCCTAAAGCGTTGTCGTACCCTCACCTGGACCCTAAACCGTCTCCGTCCCCTAACCCTAACCCTAGCCCGAACCCTAACCCTAACCCTTCCCCGAAGCCTGACCCTCACACGTCCCCTAATCCTAACCCGTACGCTGACGCTAACCCGCTCCCTCACACGTACGCTCCCCCTAAAGCGTTGTCGTACCCTCACCTGGACCCTAAACGGTCCCCGTCCCCTAACCCTAACCCTAGCCCGAACCCTAACCCTAACTCTTCCCCGAAGCCTGACCCTCACCCGTCCCCTAATCCTAACCCGTACGCTGACACTAACCCGCGCCCTCACACGTACGCTCCCCCTAAAGCGTTGTCGTACCCTCACCTGGACCCTAAACCGTCCCCGTCCCCTAACCCTAACCCTAGCCCGAACCCTAACCCTAACCCTTCCCCGAAGCCTGACCCTCACCCGTCCCCTAATCCTAACCCGTACGCTGACGCTAACCCGCGCCCTCACACGTACGCTCCCCCTAAAGCGTTGTCATACCCTCACCTGGACCCTAAACCGTCCCCGTCCCCTAACCCTAACCCTAGCCCGAACCCTAACCCTAACCCTTCCCCGAAGCCTGACCCTCACCCGTCCCCTAATCCTAACCCGTACGCTGACGCTAACCCGCGCCCTCACACGTACGCTCCCCCTAAAGCGTTGTCATACCCTCACCTGGACCCTAAACCGTCCCCATCCCCTAAGCCTTACCGTAGCCCGAACCCTAACCCTAACCCTTCCCCGAAGCCTGACCCTCACCCGTCCCCTAATCCTAACCCGTACGCTGACACTAACCCGCGCCCTCACACGTACGCTCCCCCTAAAGCGTTGTCGTACCCTCATCTGGACCCTAAACCGTCCCCGTCCCCTAAACCTAACCCTAGCCCGAACCCTAACCCTAACTCTTCCCCGAAGCCTGACCCTCACCCGTCTCCTAATCCTAACCCGTACGCTGACACTAACCCGCGCCCTCACACGTACGCTCCCCGTAAAGCGTTGTCGTACCCTCACCTGGACCCTAAACCGTCCCCGTCCCCTAACCCTAACCCTAACCCTTCCCCGAAGCCTGACCCTCACCCGTCCCCTAATCCTAACCCGTACGCTGACACTAACCCGCGCCCTCACACGTACGCTCCCCCTAAAGCGTTGTCGTACCCTCACCTGGACCCTAAACCGTCCCCGTCCCCTAACCCTAACCCTAGCTCGAACCCTAACCCTAACCCTTCCCCGAAGCCTGACCCTCACCCGTCCCCTAATCCTAACCCGTACGCTGACACTAACCCGCGTCCTCACACGTACGCTCCCCCTAAAGCGTTGTCGTACCCTCACCAGGACCCTAAACCGTCCCCGTCCCCTAACCCTAACCCTAGCCCGAACCCTAACCCTAACCCTTCCCCGAAGCCTGACCCTCACCCGTCCCCTAATCCTAACCCGTACGCTGACACTAACCCGCGCCCTCACACGTACGCTCCCCCTAAAGCGTTGTCGTACCCTCATCTGGACCCTAAACCGTCCCCGTCCCCTAACCATAACCCTAGCCCGAACCCTAACCCTAACCCTTCCCCGAAGCCTGACCCTCACCCGTCCCCTAATCCTAACCCGTACGCTGACACTAACCCGCGCCCTCACACGTACGCTCCCCCTAAAGCGTTGTCGTACCCTCACCTGGACCCTAAACCGTCCCCGTCCCCTAACCCTAACCCTAGCCCGAACCCTAACCCTAACCCTTCCCCGAAGCCTGACCCTCACCCGTCCCCTAATCCTAACCCGTACGCTGACACTAACCTGCGCCCTCACACGTACGCTCCCCCTAAAGGGTTGTCGTACCCTCACCTGGACCCTAAACCGTCCCCGTCCCCTAACCCTAACCCTTCCCCGAAGCCTGACCCTCACCCGTCCCCTAATCCTAACCCGTACGCTGATACTAACCCACGCCCTCACACTTACGCTCCCCATAAAGCGTTGTCGTAACCTCACCTGGACCCTAAACCGTCCCCGTCCCCTAACCCTAACCCTAGCCCGAACCCTAACCCTAACCCTTCCTCGAAGACTGACCCTCACCCGTCCCCTAATCCTAAGCCGTACGCTGACACTAACCCGCGCCCTCACACGTACGCTCCCCCTAAAGCGTTGTCGTACCCTCACCTGGACCCTAAACCGTCCCCGTCCCCTAACCCTAACCCTAGCCCGAACCCTAACCCTAACCCTTCCCCGAAGCCTGACCCTCACACGTCCCCTAATCCTAACCCGTACGCTGACGCTAACCCGCTCCCTCACACGTACGCTCCCCCTAAAGCGTTGTCGTACCCTCACCTGGACCCTAAACAGTCCCCGTCCCCTAACCCTAACCCTAGCCCGAACCCTAACCCTAACTCTTCCCCGAAGCCTGACCCTCACCCGTCCCATAATCCTAACCCGTACGCTTACACTAACCCGTGCCCTCACACGTATGCTCCCCCTAAAGCGTTGTCGTACCCTCACCTGGACCCTAAACCGTCCCCGTCCCCTAACCCTAACCCTATCCCGAACCCTAACCCTAACCCTTCCCCGAAGCCTGAACCTCACCTGTCCCCTAATCCTAACCCGTACGCTGACACTAACCCGCGCCCTCACACGTACGCTCCCCCTAAAGCGTTGTCGTACCCTCACCTGGACCCTAAACCGTCCCCGTCCCCTATCCCTAACCCTAGCCCGAACCCTAACCCTAACCCTTCCCCGAAGCCTGACCCTCACCCGTCCCCTAATCCTAACCCGTACGCTGACACTAACCCGCGCCCACACACGTACGCTCCCGCTAAAGCGTTGTCGTACACTCACCTGGACCCTAAACCGTCCCCGTGCCCTAACCCTAACCCTAGCCCGAACCCTAACCCTAACCCTTCCCCGAAGCCTGACCCTCACCCGTCCCCTAATCCTAACCCGTACGCTGACACTAACCCGCGCCCTCACACGTACGCTCCCCCTAAAGCGTTGTCGTACCCTCACCTGGACCCTAAACCGTCCCCGTCCCCTAACCCTAACCCTAGCCCGAACCCTACCCCTAACCCTTCCCCGAAGCCTGACCCTCACCCGTCCCCTAATCCTAACCCGTACGCTGACACTAACCCGCGCCCTCACACGTACGCTCCCCCTAAAGCGTTGTCGTACCCTCACCTGGACCCTAAACCGTCCCCGTCCCCTAACCCTAACCCTAGCCCGAACCCTAACCCTAACCCTTCCCCGAAGCCTGACCCTCACCCGTCCCCTAATCCTAACCCGTACGCTGACACTAACCCACGCCCTCACACGTACGCTCCCACTAAAGCGTTGTCGTACCCTCACCTGGACCCTAAACCGTCCCCGTCCCCTAACCCTAACCCTAGCCCGAACCCTAACCCTAAACCTTCCCCGAAGCCTGACCCTCACCCGTCCCCTAATCCTAACCTGTACGCTGACACTAACCCGCGCCCTCACACGTACGCTCCCCCTAAAGCGTTGTCGTACACTCACCTGGACCCTAAACCGTCCCCGTCCCCTAACCCTAACCCTAGCCCGAACCCTAACCCTAACCCTTCCCCGAAGCCTGACCCTCACCCGTCCCCTAATCCTAACCCGTACGCTGACGCTAACCCGCGCCCTCACACGTACGCTCCCCCTAAAGCGTTGTCGTACCCTCACCTGGACCCTAAACCGTCCCCGTCCCCTAAGCCTTACCCTAGCCCGAACCCTAACCCTAACCCTTCCCCGAAGCCTGACCCTCACCCGTCCCCTAATCCTAACCCGTACGCTGACGCTAACCCGCGCCCTCACACGTACGCTCCCCCTAAAGCGTTGTCGTACCCTCACCTGGACCCTAAACCGTCCCCGTCCCCTAACCCTAACCCTAGCCCGAACCCTAACCCTAACTCTTCCCCGAAGCCTGATCCTCACCCGTCCCCTAATCCTAACCCGTACGCTTACACTAACCCGCGCCCTCACACGTACGCTCCCCCTAAAGCGTCGTCGTACCCTCACCTGGACCCTAAACCGTCCCCGTCCCCTAACCCTAACCCTAGCCCGAACCCTAACCCTAACCCTTCCCCGAAGCCTGACCCTCACCCGTCCCCTAATCCTAACCCGTACGCTGACACTAACCCGTGCCCTCACACGTACGCTCCCCCTAACGCGTTGTCGTACACTCACCTGGACCCTAAACCGTCCCCGTCCCCTAACCCTAACCCTAGCCCGAACCCTAACCCTAACCCTTCCCCGAAGCCTGACACTCACCCGTCCCCTAATCCTAACCCGTACGCTGACGCTAACCCGCGCCCTCACACGTACGCTCCCCCTAAAGCGTTGTCGTACACTCACCTGGACCCTAAACCGTCCCCGTCCCCTAACCCTAACCCTAGCCCGAACCCTAACCCTAACCCTTCCCCGAAGCCTGACCCTCACCCGTCCCCTAATCCTAACCCGTACGCTGACGCTAACCCGCGCCCTCACACGTACGCTCCCCCTAAAGCGTTGTCGTACCCTCACCTGGACCCTAAACCGTCCCCGTCCCCTAAGCCTTACCCTAGCCCGAACCCTAACCCTAACCCTTCCCCGAAGCCTGACCCTCACCCGTCCCCTAATCCTAACCCGTACGCTGACGCTAACCCGCGCCCTCACACGTACGCTCCCCCTAAAGCGTTGTCGTACCCTCACCTGGACCCTAAACCGTCCCCGTCCCCTAACCCTAACCCTAGCCCGAACCCTAACCCTAACTCTTCCCCGAAGCCTGATCCTCACCCGTCCCCTAATCCTAACCCGTACGCTGACACTAACCCGCGCCCTCACACGTACGCTCCCCCTAAAGCATTGTCGTACACTCTCCTAGACCCTAAACCGTCCCCGTCCCCTAACCCTAACCCTAGCCCGAACCCTAACCCTAACCCTTCCCCGAAGCCTGACCCTCACCCGTCCCCTAATCCTAACCCGTACGCTGACGCTAACCCGCGCCCTCACACGTACGCTCCCCCTAAAGCGTTGTCGTACACTCACCTGGACCCTAAACCGTCCCCGTCCCCTAACCCTAACCCTAGCCCGAACCCTAACCCTAACCCTTCCCCGAAGCCTGACCCTCACCCGTCCCCTAATCCTAACCCGTACGCTGACGCTAACCCGCGCCCTCACACGTACGCTCCCCCTAAAGCGTTGTCGTACCCTCACCTGGACCCTAAACCGTCCCCGTCCCCTAACCCTAACCCTAGCCCGAACCCTAACCCTAACCCTTCCCCGAAGCCTGACCCTCACCCGTCCCCTAATCCTAACCCGTACGCTGACAGTAACCCGCGCCCTCACACGTACGCTCCCCCTAAAGCATTGTCGTACCCTCACCTGGACCCTAAACCGTCCCCGTCCCCTAACCCTAACCCTAGCCCGAACCCTAACCCTAACCCTTCCCCGAAGCCTGACCCTCACCCGTCCCCTAATCCTAACCCGTACGCTGACGCTAACCCGCGCCCTCACACGTACGCTCCCCCTAAAGCGTTGTCGTACACTCACCTGGACCCTAAACCGTCCCCGTCCCCTAACCCTAACCCTAGCCCGAACCCTAACCCTAACCCTTCCCCGAAGCCTGACCCTCACCCGTCCCCTAATCCTAACCCGTACGCTGACACTAACCCGTGCCCTCACACGTACGCTCCCCCTAAAGCGTTGTCGTACCCTCATCTGGACCCTAAACCGTCCCCGTCCCCTAACCCTAACCCTAGCCCGAACCCTAACCCTAACTCTTCCCCGAAGCCTGACCCTCACACGTCACCTAATCCTAACCCGTACGCTTACACTAACCCGTGCCCTCACACGTACGCTCCCCCTAAAGCGTTGTCGTACCCTCACCTGGACCCTCAACCGTCCCCGACCCCTAACCCTAACCCTATCCCGAACCCTAACCCTAACCCTTCCCCGAAGCCTGAACCTCACCCGTCCCCTAATCCTAACCCGTACGCTGACACTAACCCGCGCCCTCACACGTACGCTCCCCCTAAAGCGTTGTCGTACCCTCACCTGGACCCTAAACCGTCCCCGTCCGCTATCCCTAACCCTAGCCCGAACCCTAACCCTAACCCTTCCCCGAAGCCTGACCCTCACCCGTCCCCTAATCCTAACCCGTACGCTGACACTAACCCGCGCCCTCACACGTACGCTCCCCCTAAAGCGTTGTCCTACCCTCACCTGGACCCTAAACCGTCCCCGTCCCCTAACCCTAACCCTATCCCGAACCCTAACCCTAAACCTTCCCCGAAGCCTGACCCTCACACGTCCTCTAATCCTAACCCGTACGCTGACACTAACCCGCGCCCTCACACGTACGCTCCCCCTAAAGCGTTGTCGTACCCTCACCTGGACGCTAAACCGTCCCCGTCCCCTAACCCTAACCCTAGCCCGAACCCTAACCCTAACCCTTCCCCGAAGCCTGACCCTCACCCGTCACCTAATCCTAACCCGTACGCTGACACTAATCCGTGCCCTCACACGTACGCTCCCCCTAAAGCGTTGTCGTACCCTCACCTGGACGCTAAACCGTCCCCGTCCCCTAACCCTAACCCTAGCCCGAACCCTAACCCTAACCCTTCCCCGAAGCCTGACCCTCACCCGTCCCCTAATCCTAACCCGTACGCTGACACTAACCCGCGCCCTCGCACGTACGCTCCCCGTAAAGCGTTTTCGTACCCTCACCTGGACCCTAAACCGTCCCCGTCCCCTAACCCTAACCCTAGCCCGAACCCTAACCCTAACCCTTCCCCGAAGCCTGACCCTCACCCGTCCCCTAATCCTAACCCGTACGCTGACACTAACCCGCGCCCTCACACGTACGCTCCCCCTAAAGCGTTGTCGTACCCTCACCTGGACCCTAAACCGTCCCCGTCCCCTAACCCTAACCCTAGCCAGAACCCTAACCCTAACCCTTCCCCGAAGCCTGACACTCACCTGTCCCATAATCCTAACCCGTACGCTGACACTAAGCCGCACCTTCACACGTACGCTCCCCCTAAATTGTTGTCGTACCCTCACCTGGACCCTAAACCGTCCCCGTCCCCTAACCCTAACCCTAGCCCGAACCCTAACCCTAACCCTTCCCCGAAGCCTGACCCTCACCCGTCCCCTAATCCTAACCCGTACGCTGACGCTAACCCGCGCCCTCACACGTACGCTCCCCCTAAAGCGTTGTCGTACCCTCACCTGGACCCTAAACCGTCCCCGTCCCCTAACCCTAACCCTAGCCCGAACCCTAACCCTAAACCTTCCCAGAAGCCTGACCCTCACCCGTCCCCTAATCCTAACCCGTACGCTGACACTAAGCCGCGCCCTCACACGTACGCTCCCCCTAAAGCGTTGTCGTACCCTCACCTGGACCCTAAACAGTCCCCGTCCCCTAACCCTAACCCTTGCCCGAACCCTAACCCTAACCCTTCCCCGAAGCCTGACCCTCACCCGTCCCCTAATCCTAACCCGTACGCTGACACTAAGCCGCGCCCTCACACGTACGCTCCCCCTAAAGCGTTGTCGTACTCTCACCTGGACCCTAAACCGTCCCCGTCCCCTAACCCTAACCCTAGCCCGAACCCTAACCCTAACGCTTCCCCGAAGCCTGACCCTCACCCGTCCCCTAATCCTAACCCGTACGCTGACGCTAACCCGTGCCCTCACACGTACGCTCCCCCTAAAGCGTTGTCGTACCCTCACCTGGACGCTAAACCGTCCCCGTCCCCTAACCCTAACCCTAGCCCGAACCCTAACCCTAACCCTTCCCCGAAGCCTGACCCTCACCCGTCCCCTAATCCTAACCCGTACGCTGACACTAACCCACGCCCTCACACGTACGCTCCCCCAAAGCGTTGTCGTACCCTCACCTGGACCCTAAACCGTCCCCGTCCCCTAACCCTAACCCTAGCCCGAACCCTAACCCTAACCCTTCCCCGAAGCCTGACCCTCACCCGTCCCCTAATCCTAACCCGTACGCTGACACTAAGCCGCGCCCTCACACGTACGCTCCCCCTAAAGCGTTGTCGTACCCTCACCTGGACCCTAAACCGTCCCCGTCCCCTAACCCTAACCCTAGCCGGAACCCTAACCCTAACCCTTCCCAGAAGCCTGACCCTCACCCGTCCCCTAATCCTAACCCGTACGCTGACACTAAGCCGCGCCCTCACACGTACGCTCCCCCTAAAGCTTTGTCGTACCCTCACCTGGACCCTAAACCGTCCCCGTCCCCTAACCCTAACCCTAGCCCGAACCCTAACCCTAACGCTTCCCCGAAGCCTGACCCTCACCCGTCCCCTAATCCTAACCAGTACGCTGACGCTAACCCGTGCCCTCACACGTACGCTCCCCCTAAAGCGTTGTCGTACCCTCACCTGGACGCTAAACCGTCCCCGTCCCCTAACCCTAACCCTAGCCCGAACCCTAACCCTAACCCTTCCCCGAAGCCTGACCCTCACCCGTCCCCTAATCCTAACCCGTACGCTGACACTAACCCGCGCCCTCGCACGTACGCTCCCCCTAAAGCATTGTCGTACCCTCACCTGGACCCTAAACCGTCCCCGTCCCCTAACCCTAACCCTAGCCCGAACCCTAACCCTAACACTTCCCCGAAGCCTGACCCTCACAAGTCCCCTAATCCTAACCCGTACGCTGACACTAACCCACGCCCTCACACGTACGCTCCCCCAAAGCGTTGTCGTACCCTCACCTGGACCCTAAACCGTCCCCGTCCCCTAACCCTAACCCTAGCCCGAACCCTAACCCTAACCCTTCCCCGAAGCCTGACCCTCACCCGTCCCCTAATCCTAACCCGTACGCTGACACTAACCCGCGCCCTCACACGTACGCTCCCCCTAAAGCGTTGTCGTACTCTCACCTGGACCCTAAACCGTCCCCGTCCCCTAACCCTAACCCTAGCCCGAACCCTAACCCTAACCCTTCCCCGAAGCCTGACCCTCACCCGTCCCCTAATCCTAACCCGTACGCTGACACTAACCCACGCCCTCACACGTACGCTCCCCCTAAAGCGTTGTCGTACCCTCACCTGGACCCTAAACCGTCCCCGTCCCCTAACCCTAACCCTAGCCCGAACCCTAACCCTAACCCTTCCCCGAAGCCTGACCCTCACCAGTCCCCTAATCCTAACCCGTACGCTGACACTAAGCCGCACCTTCACACGTACGCTCCCCCTAAAGTGTTGTCGTACCCTCACCTGGACCCTAAACCGTCCCCGTCCCCTAACCCTAACCCTAGCCCGAACCCTAACCCTAACCCTTCCCCGAAGCCTGACCCTCACCCGTCCCCTAATCCTAACCCGTACGCTGACGCTAACCCGCGCCCTCACACGTACGCTCCCCGTAAAGCGTTGTCGTACCCTCACCTGGACCCTAAACCGTCCCCGTCCCCTAACCCTAACCCTAGCCCGAACCCTAACCCTAACCCTTCCCCGAAGCCTGACCCTCACCCGTCCCCTAATCCTAACCCGTACGCTGACACTAACTCGCGCCCTAACACGTACGCTCCCCCTAAAGCGTTGTCGTACCCTCACCTGGACCCTAAACCGTCCCCGTCCCCTAATCCTAACCCTAGCCCGAACCCTAACCCTATCCCTTCCCCAAAGCCTGACCCTCACCCGTCCCCTAATCCTAACCCGTACGCTGACACTAACAAGCGCCCTCACACGTACGCTCCCCCTAAAGCGTTGTCGTACCCTCACCTGGACCCTAAACCTTCCCCGTACCCTAACCCTAACCCTAGCCCGAACCCTAACCCTAACCCTTCCCCGAAGCCTGACCCTCACCCGTCCCCTAATCCTAACCCGTACGCTGACGCTAACCCGCACCCTCACACGTACGCTCCCCCTAAAGCGTTGTCGTACCCTCACCTGGACCCTAAACCGTCCCCGTCCCCTAACCCTAACCCTAGCCCGAACCCTAACCCTAACACTTCCCCGAAGCC
Source organism: Globicephala melas (assembly GCF_963455315.2). Taxonomy (NCBI): domain Eukaryota; kingdom Metazoa; phylum Chordata; class Mammalia; order Artiodactyla; family Delphinidae; genus Globicephala; species Globicephala melas. The sequence goes on from NW_027207407.1 coordinate 380,288, forward strand.
TGACCCTCACCCGTCCCCTAATCCTAACCCGTACGCTGACACTAAGCCGCGCCCTCACACGTACGCTCCCCCTAAAGCGTTGTCGTACCCTCACCTGGTCCCTAAACCGTCCCCGTCCCCTAACCCTAACCCTAGCCCGAACCCTAACCCTAACCCTTCCCCGAAGCCTGACCCTCACCCGTCCCCTAATCCTAACCCGTACGCTGACACTAACCCGCGCCCTCACACGTACGCTCCCCTTAAAGCGTTGTCGTACCCTCACCTGGACCCTAAACCATCCCCGTCCCCTAACCCTAACCCTAGCCCGAACCCTAACCCTAACCCTTCCCCTAAGCCTGACCCTCACCCGTCCCCTAATCCTAACCCGTACGCTGACACTAAGCCGCGCCCTCACACGTACGCTCCCCCTAAAGCGTTGTCCTACCCTCACCTGGACCCTAAACCGTCCCCGTCCCCTAACCCTAACCCTAGCCCGAACCCTAACCCTAACCCTTCCCCGAAGCCTGACCCTCACCCGTCCCCTAATCCTAACCCGTACGCTGACACTAAGCCGCGCCCTCACACGTACGCTCCCCCTAAAGCGTTGTCGTACCCTCACCTGGACCCTAAACCGTCCCCGTACCCTAACCCTAACCCTAGCCCGAACCCTAACCCTAACGCTTCCCCGAAGCCTGACCCTCACCTGTCCCCTAATCCTAACCCGTACGCTGACACTAAGCCACGCCCTCACACGTACGCTCCCCCTAAAGCGTTGTCGTACCCTCACCTGGACCCTAAACCGTCCCCGTCCCCTAACCCTAACCCTAGCCCGAACCCTAACCCTAACCCTTCCCCGAAGCCTGACCCTCACCCGTCCCCTAATCCTAACCCGTACGCTGACACTAACCCGCGCCCTCACACGTACGGTCCACTTAAAGCGTTGTACCCTCACCTGGACCCTAAACCGTCCCCGTCCCCTAACCCTAACCCTAGCCCGAACCCTAACCCTAACCCTTCCCCTAAGCCTGACCCTCACCCGTCCCCTAATCCTAACCCGTACGCTGACACTAAGCCGCGCCCTCACACGTACGCTCCCCCTAAAGCGTTGTCGTACCCTCACCTGGACCCTAAACCGTCCCCGTCCCCTAACCCTAACCCTAGCCCGAACCCTAACCCTAACCCTTCCCCGAAGCCTTACCCTCACCCGTCCCCTAATCCTAACCCGTACGCTGACACTAAGCCGCGCCCTCACACGTACGCTCCCCCTAAAGCGTTGTCGTACCCTCACCTGGACCCTAAACAGTCCCCGTCCCCTAACCCTAACCCTTGCCCGAACCCTAACCCTAACCCTTCCCCGAAGCCTGACCCTCACCCGTCCCCTAATCCTAACCCGTACGCTGACACTAACCCGCGCCCTCACACGTACGCCCCCCCTAAAGCGTTGTCGTACCCTCACATAGACCCTAAACCGTCCCCATCCCCTAACCCTAACCCTAGCCCGAACCCTAACCCTAACCCTTCCCCGAAGCCTGACCCTCACCAGTCCCCTAATCCTAACCCGTACGCTGACACTAAGCCGCACCTTCACACGTACGCTCCCCCTAAAGTGTTGTCGTACCCTCACCTGGACCCTAAACCGTCCCCGTCCCCTAACCCTAACCCTAGCCCGAACCCTAACCCTAACCCTTCCCCGAAGCCTGACCCTCACCCGTCCCCTAATCCTAACCCGTACGCTGACGCTAACCCGCGCCCTCACACGTACGCTCCCACTAAAGCGTTGTCGTACCCTCACCTGGACCCTAAACCGTCCCCGTCCCCTAACCCTAACCCTAGCCCGAACCCTAACCCTAACCCTTCCCCGAAGCCTGACCCTCACCCGGCCCCTAATCCTAACCCGTACGCTGACACTAACCCGCGCCCTAACACGTACGCTCCCCCTAAAGCGTTGTCGTACCCTCACCTGGACCCTAAACCGTCCCCGTCCCCTAATCCTAACCCTAGCCCGAACCCTAACCCTATCCCTTCCCCAAAGCCTGACCCTCACCCGTCCCCTAATCCTAACCCGTACGCTGACACTAACCCGCGCCCTCACACGTACGCTCCCCCTAAAGCGTTGTCGTACCCTCACCTGGACCCTAAACCTTCCCCGTACCCTAACCCTAACCCTAGCCCGAACCCTAACCCTAACCCTTCCCCGAAGCCTGAACCTCACCCGTCCCCTAATCCTAACCCGTACGCTGACACTAAGCCGCGCCCTCACACGTACGCTCCCTCTAAAGCGTTGTCGTACCCTCACCTGGACCCTAAGCCGTCCCCGTCCCCTAACCCTAACCCTAGCCCGAACCCTAACCCTAACCCTTCCCCGAAGCCTGACCCTCACCTGTCCCCTAATACTAACCCGTACGCTGACACTAACCCGCGCCCTCACACGTACGCTCCCCTTAAAGCGTTGTCGTACCCTCACCTGGACCCTAAACCGTCCCCGTCCCCTAACCCTAACCCTAGCCCGAACCCTAACCCTAACTCTTCCCCGAAGCCTGACCCTCACCCGTCCCCTAATCCTAACCCGTATGCTGACACTAACCCGCGCCCTCACACGTACGCTCCCCCTAAAGCGTTGTCGTACCCTCACCTGGACCCTAAACCGTCCCCGTCCCCTAACCCTAACCCTAGCCCGAACCCTAACCCTAACCCTTCCCCGAAGCCTGACCCTCACCCGTCCCCTAATCCTAACCCGTACGCTGACACTAAGCCGCGCCCTCACACGTACGCTCCCCCTAAAGCGTTGTCGTACCCTCACCTGCACCCTAAACCGTCCCCGTCCCCTAACCCTAACCCTAGCCCGAACCCTAACCCTAACCCTTCCCCGAAGCCTGACCCTCACCCGTCCCCTAATCCTAACCCGTACGCTGACACTAAGCCGCGCCCTCACACGTACGCTCCCCCTAAAGCGTTGTCGTACCCTCACCTGGACCCTAAACCGTCCCCGTCCCCTAACCCTCACCCTAGCCCGAACCCTAACCCTAACCCTTCCCCGAAGCCTTACCCTCACCCGTCCCCTAATCCTAACCCTTACGCTGACACTAAGCCGCGCCCTCACACGTACGCTCCCCCTAAAGCGTTGTCGTACCCTCACCTGGACCCTAAACAGTCCCCGTCCCCTAACCCTAACCCTTGCCCGAACCCTAACCCTAACCCTTCCCCGAAGCCTGACCCTCACCCGTCCCCTAATCCTAACCCGTACGCTGACACTAACCCGCGCCCTCACAAGTACGCCCCCCCTAAAGCGTTGTCGTACCCTCACATAGACCCTAAACCGTCCCCATCCCCTAACCCTAACCCTAGCCCGAACCCTAACCCTAACCCTTCCCCGAAGCCTGACCCTCACCAGTCCCCTAATCCTAACCCGTACGCTGACACTAAGCCGCACCTTCACACGTACGCTCCCCCTAAAGTGTTGTCGTACCCTCACCTGGACCCTAAACCGTCCCCGTCCCCTAACCCTAACCCTAGCCCGAACCCTAACCCTAACCCTTCCCCGAAGCCTGACCCTCACCCGTCCCCTAATCCTAACCCGTACGCTGACGCTAACCCGCGCCCTCACACGTACGCTCCCACTAAAGCGTTGTCGTACCCTCACCTGGACCCTAAACCGTCCCCGTCCCCTAACCCTAACCCTAGCCCGAACCCTAACCCTAACCCTTCCCCGAAGCCTGACCCTCACCCGTCCCCTAATCCTAACCCGTACGCTGATACTAAGCCGCGCCCTCACACGTACGCTCCCCTTAAAGCGTTGTCGTACCCTCACCTGGACCCTAAACCGTCCCCGTCCCCTAACCATAACCCTAGCCCGAACCCTAACCCTAACCCTTCCCCGAAGCCTTACCCTCACCCGTCCCCTAATCCTAACCCGTACGCTGACACTAAGCCGCGCCCTCACACGTACGCTCCCCCTAAAGCGTTGTCGTACCCTCACCTGGACCCTAAACCGTCCCCGTCCCCTAACCCTAACCCTTGCCCGAACCCTAACCCTAACACTTCCCCGAAGCCTCACCCTCACCCGTCCCCTAAGCCTGACCCTCACCCGTCCCCTAATCCTAACCCGTACGCTGACACTAAGCCGCGCCCTCACACGTACGCTCCCCCTAAAGCGTTGTCGTACCCTCACCTGGACCCTAAACCGTCCCCGTCCCCTAACCCTAACCCTAGCCCGAACCCTAACCCTAACCCTTCCCCGAAGCCTGACCCTCACCCGTCCTCTAATCCTAACCCGTACGCTGACGCTAACCCGCGCCCTCACACGTACGCTCCCCCTAAAGCGTTGTCGTACCCTCACCTGGACCCTAAACCGTGTCCGTCCACTAACCCTAACCCTAGCCCGAACCCTAACCCTAACCCTTCCCCGAAGCCTGACCCTCACCCGTCCCCTAATCCTAACCCGTACGCTGACACTAAGCCGCGCCCTCACACGTACGCTCCCCCTAAAGTGTTGTCGTACCCTCACCTGGTCCATAAACCGTCCCCGTCCCCTAACCCTAACCCTAGCCCGAACCCTAACCCTAACCCTTCCCCGAAGCCTGACCCTCACCCGTCCCCTAATCCTAAACCGTACGCTAACACTAACCCGCGCCCTCACACGTACGCTCCCCTTAAAGCGTTGTCGTACCCTCACCTGGACCCTAAACCGTCCCCGTCCCCTAACCCTAACCCTAGCCTGAACCCTAACCCTAACCCTTCCCCTAAGCCTGACCCTCACCCGTCCCCTAATCCTAACCCGTACGCTGACACTAAGCCGCGCCCTCAAACGTACGCTCCCCCTAAAGCGTTGTCGTACCCTCACCTGGACCCTAAACCGTCCCCGTCCCCTAACCCTAACCCTAGCCCGAACCCTAAACCTAACCCTTCCCCGAAGCCTGACCCTCACCCGTCCCCTAATCCTAACCCGTACGCTGACACTAACCCGCGCCCTCACACGTACGCTCCCCTTAAAGCGTTGTCGTACCCTCACATGGACCCTAAACCGTCCCCGTCCCCTAACCCTAACCCTAGCCCGAACCCTAACCCTAACCCTTCCCCGAAGCCTGACCCTCACCCGTCCCCTAATCCTAACCCGTACGCTGACACTAACCCGCGCCCTCACACGTACGCTCCCCTTAAAGCGTTGTCGTTCCCTCACCTGGACCCTAAACCGTCCCCGTCCCCTAACCCTAACCCTAGACCGAACCCTAACCCTAACCCTTCCCAGAAGCCTGACCCTCACCCGTCCCCTAATCCTAACCCGTACGCTGACACTAAGCCGCGCCCTCAAACGTACGCTCCCCCTAAAGCGTTGTCGTACCCTCACCTGGACCCTAAACCGTCCCCGTCCCCTAAACCTAACCCTAGCCCGAACCCTAACCCTAACCCTTCCCCGAAGCCTGACCCTCACCCGTCCCCTAATCCTAACCCGTACGCTGACACTAACCCGCGCCCTCACACGTACGCTCCCCTTAAAGCGTTGTCGTACCCTCACCTGGACCCTAAACCGTCCCCGTCCCCTAACCCTAACCCTAGCCCGAACCCTAACCCTAACCCTTCCCAGAAGCCTGACCCTCACCCGTCCCCTAATCCTAACCCGTACGCTGACACTAAGCCGCGCCCTCAAACGTACGCTCCCCCTAAAGCGTTGTCGTACCCTCACCTGGACCCTAAACCGTCCCCGTCCCCTAAACCTAACCCTAGCCCGAACCCTAACCCTAACCCTTCCCCGAAGCCTTACCCTCACCCGTCCCCTAATCCTAACCCGTACGCTGACACTAAGCCGCGCCCTCACACGTACGCTCCCCCTAAAGCGTTGTCGTACCCTCACCTGGACCCTAAACCGTCCCCGTCCCCTAACCCTAACCCTTGCCCGAACCCTAACCCTAACCCTTCCCCGAAGCCTGACCCTCACCCGTCCCCTAATCCTAACCCGTACACTGACACTAACCCGCGCCCTCACACGTACGCTCCCCCTAAAGCGTTGTCGTACCCTCACGTAGACCCTAAACCGTCCCCGTCCCCTAACCCTAACCGTAGCCCGAACCCTAACCCTAACCCTTCCCCAAAGCCTGACCCTCACCAGTCCCCTAATCCTAACCCGTACGCTGACACTAAGCCGCACCTTCACACGTACGCTCCCCCTAAAGTGTTGTCGTACCCTCAACTGGACCCTAAACCGTCCCCGTCCCCTAACCCTAACCCTAGCCCGAACCCTAAACCTAACACTTCCCCGAAGCCTGACCCTCACCCGTCCCCTAATCCTAACCCGTACGCTGACGCTAACCCGCGCCCTCACACGTACGCTCCCCCTAAAGCGTTGTCGTACCCTCACCTGGACCCTAAACCGTCCCCGTCCCCTAACCCTAACCCTAGCCCGAACCCTAACCCTAAACCTTCCCCGAAGCCTGACCCTCACCCGTCCCCTAATCCTAACCCGTACGCTGACACTAACCCGCGCCCTAACACGTACGCTCCCCCTAAACCGTTGTGGTACCCTCACCTGGACCCTAAACCGTCCCCGTCCCCTAATCCTAACCCTAGCCCGAACCCTAACCCTATCCCTTCCCCAAAGCCTGACCCTCACCCGTCCCCTAATCCTAACCCGTACTCTGACACTAACACGCGCCCTCACACGTACGCTCCCCCTAAAGCGTTGTCGTACCCTCACCTGAACCCTAAACCTTCCCCGTACCCTAACCCTAACCCTAGCCCGAACCCTAACCCTAACCCTTCCCCGAAGCCTGACCCTCACCCGTCCCCTAATCCTAACCCGTACGCTGACGCTAACCCGCGCCCTCACACGTACGCTCCCCCTAAAGCGTTGTCGTACCCTCACCTGGACCCTAAACCGTCCCCGTCCCCTAACCCTAACCCTAGCCCGAACCCTATCCCTAACCCTTCCCCGAAGCCTGACCCTCACCCGTCCCCTAATCCTAACCCGTACGCTGACACTAAGCCGCGCCCTCACACGTACGCTCCCCCTAAAGCGTTGTCGTACCCTCACCTGGTCCCTAAACCGTCCCCGTCCCCTAACCCTAACCCTAGCCCGAACCCTAACCCTAACCCTTCCCCGAAGCCTGACCCTCACCCGTCCCCTAATCCTAACCCGTACGCTGACACTAACCCGCGCCCTCACACGTACGCTCCCCTTAAAGCGTTGTCGTACCCTCACCTGGACCCTAAACCGTCCCCGTCCCCTAACCCTAACCCTATCCCGAACCCTAACCCTAACCCTTCCCCTAAGCCTGACCCTCACCCGTCCCCTAATCCTAACCCGTACGCTGACACTAAGCCGCGCCCTCACACGTACGCTCCCCCTAAAGCGTTGTCGTACCCTCACCTGGACCCTAAACCGTCCCCGTCCCCTAACCCTAACCCTAGCCCGAACCCTAACCCTAACCCTTCCCCGAAGCCTGACCCTCACCCGTCCCCTAATCCTAACCCGTACGCTGACACTAACCCGCGCCCTCACACGTACGCTCCCCTTAAAGCGTTGTCGTACCCTCACCTGGACCCTAAACCGTCCCCGTCCCCTAACCCTAACCCTAGCCCGAACCCTAACCCTAACCCTTCCCCGAAGCCTGACCCTCACCCGTCCCCTAATCCTAACCCGTACGCTGACACTAACCCGCGCCCTCACACGTACGCGCCCCCTAAAGCGTTGTCGTACCCTCACCTGGACCCTAAACCGTCCCCGTCCCCTAACCCTAACCCTAGCCCAAACCCTAACCCTAACCCTTCCCCGAAGCCTTACCCTCACCCGTCCCCTAATCCTAACCCGTACGCTGACACTAAGCCACGCCCTCACACGTACGCTCCCCCTAAAGCGTTGTCGTACCCTCACCTGGACCCTAAACCGTCCCCGTCCCCTAACCCTAACCCTTGCCCGAACCCTAACCCTAACCCTTCCCCGAAGCCTTACCCTCACCCGTCCCCTAATCCTAACCCGTACGCTGACACTATCCCGCGCCCTCACACGTACGCTCCCCCTAAAGCGTTGTCGTACCCTCACGTAGACCCTAAACCGTCCCCGTCCCCTAACCCTAACCCTAGCCCGAACCCTAACCCTAACCCTTCCCCGAAGCCTGACCCTCACCCGTCCCCTAATCCTAACCCGTACGCTGACACTAACCCGCGCCCTCACATGTACGCTCCCCCTAAAGCGTTGTCATACCCTCACCTGGACCCTAAACCGTCCCCGTCCCCGAACCCTAACCCTAGCCCGAACCCTAACCCTAACCCTTCCCCGAAGCCTGACCCTCACCCGTCCCCTAATCCTAACCCGTACGCTGACACTAACCCGCGCCCTCACACGTACGTTCCCCCTAAAGCGTTGTCGTACCCTCACCTGGACCCTAAACCGTCCCCGTCCCCTAACCCTAACCCTAGCCCGAACCCTATCCCTAAACCTTCCCCGAAGCCTGACCCTCACCCGTCCTCTAATCCTAACCCGTACGCTGACACTAACCCGCGCCCGCACACGTACGCTCCCCCTAAAGCGTTGTCGTACCCTCACCTGGACCCTAAACCGTCCCCGTCCCCTAGCCCTAACCCTAGCCCGAACCCTAACCCTAACCCTTCCCCGAAGCCTGACCCTCACCCGTCCCCTAATCCTAACCCGTACGCTGACACTAACCCGCGCCCTCACATGTACGCTCCCCCTAAAGCGTTTTCATATCCTCACCTGGACCCTAAACCGTCCCCGTCCCCTAACCCTAACCCTAGCCCGAACCCTAACCCTAACCCTTCCCCGAAGCCTGACCCTCACCCTTCCCCTAATCCTAACCCGGACGCTGACACTAACCCGCGCCCTCACACGTATGCTCCCCCTAAAGCGTTGTCGTACCCTCACCTGGACCCTAAACCGCCCCGTCCCCTAACCCTAACCCTAGCCCTAACCCTAACCCTAACCCTTCCCCGAAGCCTGACCCTCACCCGTCCCCTAATCCTAACCCGTACGCTGACACTAACCCATGCCCTCACACGTACGCTCCCCCTAAAGCATTGTCGTACCCTCACCTGGACCCTAAACCGTCCCCGTCCCCTAACCCTAACCCTAGCCCGAACCCTAACCCTAATCATTCCCCGAAGCCTGACCCTCCCCCGACCCCTAATCCTAACCCGTACGCTGACATTAACCCGCGCCCTCACACGTACGCTCCCCCTAAAGCGTTGTCGTACCCTCACCTGGACCCTAAACCGTCCCCGTCCCCTAACCCTAACCCTAGCCCGAACCCTAACCCTAACCCTTCCCCGAAGCCTGACCCTCACCCGTCCCCTAATCCTAACCCGTACGCTGACACTAACCCGCGCCCTCACACGTACGCTCCCCCTAAAGCGTTGTCGTACCCTCACCTGGACCCTAAACCGTCCCCGTCCCCTAGCCCTAACCCTAGCCCGAACCCTAACCCTAACCCTTCCCCGAAGCCTGACCCTCACCCGTCCCCTAATCCTAACCCGTACGCTGACACTAACCCGCGCCCTCACATGTACGCTCCCCCTAAAGCGTTTTCATATCCTCACCTGGACCCTAAACCGTCCCCGTCCCCTAACCCTAACCCTAGCCCGAACCCTAACCCTAACCCTTCCCCGAAGCCTGACCCTCACCCTTCCCCTAATCCTAACCCGGACGCTGACACTAACCCGCGCCCTCACACGTATGCTCCCCCTAAAGCGTTGTCGTACCCTCACCTGGACCCTAAACCGCCCCGTCCCCTAACCATAACCCTAGCCCTAACCCTAACCCTAACCCTTCCTCGAAGCCTGACCCTCACCCGTCCCCTAATCCTAACCCGTACGCTGACACTAACCCATGCCCTCACACGTACGCTCCCCCTAAAGCATTGTCGTACCCTCACCTGGACCCTAAACCGTCCCCGTCCCCTAACCCTAACCCTAGCCCGAACCCTAACCCTAATCATTCCCCGAAGCCTGACCCTCCCCCGTCCCCTAATCCTAACCCGTACGCTGACATTAACCCGCGCCCTCACACGTACGCTCCCCCTAAAGCGTTGTCGTACCCTCACCTGGACCCTAAACCGTCCCCGTCCCCTAACCCTAACCCTAGCCCGAACCCTAACCCTAACCCTTCCCCGAAGCCTGACCCTCACCCGTCCCCTAATCCTAACCCGTACGCTGACACTAACCCGCGCCCTCACACGTACGCTCCCCCTAAAGCGTTGTCGTACCCTCACCTGGACCCTAAACCGTCCCCGTCCCCTAACCCTAACCCTAGCCCGAACCCTAACCCTAACCCTTCCCCGAAGCCTGACCCTCACCCGTCCCCTAATCCTAACCCGTACGCTGACGCTAACCCGCGCCCTCACACGTACGCTCCCCCTAAAGCGTTGTCGTACCGTAACCTGGACCCTAAACCGTCCCCGTCCCCTAACCCTAAACCTAGCCCGAACCCTAACCCTAACCCTTCCCCGAAGCCTGACCCTCACCTGTCCCCTAATCCTAACCCGTACGCTGACACTAACCCGTGCCCTCACATGTACGCTCCCCCTAAAGCGTTTTCATACCCTAACCTGGACCCTAAACCGTCCCCGTCCCCTAACCCTAACCCTAGCCCGAACCCTAACCCTAACCCTTCCCCGAAGCCTGACCCTCACCCGTCCCATAATCCTAACCCGGACGCTGACACTAACCCGCGCCCTCACACGTACGTTCCCCCTAAAGCGTTGTCGTACCCTCACCTGGACCCTAAACCGTCCCCGTCCCCTAACCCTAACCCTAGCCCGAACCCTATCCCTAAACCTTCCCCGAAGCCTGACCCTCACCCGTCCTCTAATCCTAACCCGTACGCTGACACTAAGCCGCGCCCGCACACGTACGCTCCCCCTAAATCGTTGTCGTACCCTCACCTGGACCCTAAACCGTCCCCGTCCCCTAACCCTAACCCTAGCCCGAACCCTAACCCTAACACTTCCCCGAAGCCTGACTCTCACCTGTCCCCTAATCCTAACCCGTACGCTGACACTAACCCGTGCCCTCACACGTACGCTCCCCCTAAAGCGTTGTCGTACCCTCACCTGGACCCTAAACCGTCCCCGTCCCCTAATCCTAACCCTAGCCCGAACCCTAACCCTAACCCTTCCCCGAAGCCTGACCCTCAGCCGTCCCCTAATCCTAACCCGTACGCTGACACTAACCCGTGCCCTCACACGTACGCTCCCCCTAAAGCGTTGTCGTACCCTCACCTGCACCCTAAACCGTCCCCGTCCCCTAACCCTAACCCTAGCCCGAACCCTAACCCTAACCCTTCCCCGAAGCCTGACCCTCACCCGTCCCCTAATCCTAACCCGTACGCTGACACTAACCCGCGCCCTCACACGTACACGCCCCCTAAAGCGTTGTCGTACCCTCACCTGGACCCTAAGCCGTCCCCGTCCCCTAACCCTAACCCTAGCCCGAACACTACCCCTAACCCTTCCCCGAAGCCTGACCCTCACCCGTCCCATAATCCTAACCCGGACGCTGACACTAACCCGCGCCCTCACACGTACGTTCCCCCTAAAGCGTTGTCGTACCCTCACCTGGACCCTAAACCGTCCCCGTCCCCGAACCTTAACCCTAGCCCGAACCCTATCCCTAACCCTTCCCCGAAGCCTGACCCTCACCCGTCCCCTAATCGTAACCCGTACGATGACAGTAACCCGCGCCCTCACACGTTTGCTCCCCCTAAAGCATTGTCGAACCCTCACCTGGACCCTAAACCGTCCCCGTTCCCTAACGCTAACCCTAGCCCGAATCCTATCCCTAACCCCTACCCGAAGCCTTACCCTCACCCGTCCCCTAATCCTAACCCGTACGCTGACACTAACCCGCGCCCTCACACGTACGCTCCCCCTAAAGCGTTGTCGTACCCTCACCTGGACCCTAAACCGTCCCCGTCCCCTAACCCTAACCCTAGCCCGAACCCTAACCCTAACCCTTCCCCGAAGCCTGACCCTCACCCGTCCCCTAATCCTAACCCGTACGCTGACACTAACCCGCGCCCTCACACGTACGCTCCCCCTAAAGCGTTGTCGTACCCTCACCTGGACCCTAAACCGTCCCCGTCCCCGAACCCTAACCCTAGCCCGAACCCTAACCCTAACCCTTCCCCGAAGCCTGACCCTCACCCGTCCCCTAATCCTAACCCGTACGCTGACACTAACCCGCGCCCTCACACGTACGTTCCCCCTAAAGCGTTGTCGTACCCTCACCTGGACCCTAAACCGTCCCCGTCCCCTAACCCTAACCCTAGCCCGAACCCTATCCCTAAACCTTCCCCGAAGCCTGACCCTCACCCGTCCTCTAATCCTAACCCGTACGCTGACACTAACCCGCGCCCGCACACGTACGCTCCCCCTAAAGCGTTGTCGTACCCTCACCTGGACCCTAAACCGTCCCCGTCCCCTAGCCCTAACCCTAGCCCGAACCCTAACCCTAACCCTTCCCCGAAGCCTGACCCTCACCCGTCCCCTAATCCTAACCCGTACGCTGACACTAACCCGCGCCCTCACATGTACGCTCCCCCTAAAGCGTTTTCATATCCTCACCTGGACCCTAAACCGTCCCCGTCCCCTAACCCTAACCCTAGCCCGAACCCTAACCCTAACCCTTCCCCGAAGCCTGACCCTCACCCTTCCCCTAATCCTAACCCGGACGCTGACACTAACCCGCGCCCTCACACGTATGCTCCCCCTAAAGCGTTGTCGTACCCTCACCTGGACCCTAAACCGCCCCGTCCCCTAACCCTAACCCTAGCCCTAACCCTAACCCTAACCCTTCCCCGAAGCCTGACCCTCACCCGTCCCCTAATCCTAACCCGTACGCTGACACTAACCCATGCCCTCACACGTACGCTCCCCCTAAAGCATTGTCGTACCCTCACCTGGACCCTAAACCGTCCCCGTCCCCTAACCCTAACCCTAGCCCGAACCCTAACCCTAATCATTCCCCGAAGCCTGACCCTCCCCCGTCCCCTAATCCTAACCCGTACGCTGACATTAACCCGCGCCCTCACACGTACGCTCCCCCTAAAGCGTTGTCGTACCCTCACCTGGACCCTAAACCGTCCCCGTCCCCTAACCCTAACCCTAGCCCGAACCCTAACCCTAACCCTTCCCCGAAGCCTGACCCTCACCCGTCCCCTAATCCTAACCCGTACGCTGACACTAACCCGCGCCCTCACACGTACGCTCCCCCTAAAGCGTTGTCGTACCCTCACCTGGACCCTAAACCGTCCCCGTCCCCTAGCCCTAACCCTAGCCCGAACCCTAACCCTAACCCTTCCCCGAAGCCTGACCCTCACCCGTCCCCTAATCCTAACCCGTACGCTGACACTAACCCGCGCCCTCACATGTACGCTCCCCCTAAAGCGTTTTCATATCCTCACCTGGACCCTAAACCGTCCCCGTCCCCTAACCCTAACCCTAGCCCGAACCCTAACCCTAACCCTTCCCCGAACCCTGACCCTCACCCTTCCCCTAATCCTAACCCGGACGCTGACACTAACCCGCGCCCTCACACGTATGCTCCCCCTAAAGCGTTGTCGTACCCTCACCTGGACCCTAAACCGCCCCGTCCCCTAACCATAACCCTAGCCCTAACCCTAACCCTAACCCTTCCTCGAAGCCTGACCCTCACCCGTCCCCTAATCCTAACCCGTACGCTGACACTAACCCATGCCCTCACACGTACGCTCCCCCTAAAGCATTGTCGTACCCTCACCTGGACCCTAAACCGTCCCCGTCCCCTAACCCTAACCCTAGCCCGAACCCTAACCCTAATCATTCCCCGAAGCCTGACCCTCCCCCGTCCCCTAATCCTAACCCGTACGCTGACATTAACCCGCGCCCTCACACGTACGCTCCCCCTAAAGCGTTGTCGTACCCTCACCTGGACCCTAAACCGTCCCCGTCCCCTAACCCTAACCCTAGCCCGAACCCTAACCCTAACCCTTCCCCGAAGCCTGACCCTCACCCGTCCCCTAATCCTAACCCGTACGCTGACACTAACCCGCGCCCTCACACGTACGCTCCCCCTAAAGCGTTGTCGTACCCTCACCTGGACCCTAAACCGTCCCCGTCCCCTAACCCTAACCCTAGCCCGAACCCTAACCCTAACCCTTCCCCGAAGCCTGACCCTCACCCGTCCCCTAATCCTAACCCGTACGCTGACGCTAACCCGCGCCCTCACACGTACGCTCCCCCTAAAGCGTTGTCGTACCGTAACCTGGACCCTAAACCGTCCCCGTCCCCTAACCCTAAACCTAGCCCGAACCCTAACCCTAACCCTTCCCCGAAGCCTGACCCTCACCTGTCCCCTAATCCTAACCCGTACGCTGACACTAACCCGTGCCCTCACATGTACGCTCCCCCTAAAGCGTTTTCATACCCTAACCTGGACCCTAAACCGTCCCCGTCCCCTAACCCTAACCCTAGCCCGAACCCTAACCCTAACCCTTCCCCGAAGCCTGACCCTCACCCGTCCCATAATCCTAACCCGGACGCTGACACTAACCCGCGCCCTCACACGTACGTTCCCCCTAAAGCGTTGTCGTACCCTCACCTGGACCCTAAACCGTCCCCGTCCCCTAACCCTAACCCTAGCCCGAACCCTATCCCTAAACCTTCCCCGAAGCCTGACCCTCACCCGTCCTCTAATCCTAACCCGTACGCTGACACTAAGCCGCGCCCGCACACGTACGCTCCCCCTAAATCGTTGTCGTACCCTCACCTGGACCCTAAACCGTCCCCGTCCCCTAACCCTAACCCTAGCCCGAACCCTAACCCTAACACTTCCCCGAAGCCTGACTCTCACCTGTCCCCTAATCCTAACCCGTACGCTGACACTAACCCGTGCCCTCACACGTACGCTCCCCCTAAAGCGTTGTCGTACCCTCACCTGGACCCTAAACCGTCCCCGTCCCCTAATCCTAACCCTAGCCCGAACCCTAACCCTAACCCTTCCCCGAAGCCTGACCCTCAGCCGTCCCCTAATCCTAACCCGTACGCTGACACTAACCCGTGCCCTCACACGTACGCTCCCCCTAAAGCGTTGTCGTACCCTCACCTGCACCCTAAACCGTCCCCGTCCCCTAACCCTAACCCTAGCCCGAACCCTAACCCTAACCCTTCCCCGAAGCCTGACCCTCACCCGTCCCCTAATCCTAACCCGTACGCTGACACTAACCCGCGCCCTCACACGTACACGCCCCCTAAAGCGTTGTCGTACCCTCACCTGGACCCTAAGCCGTCCCCGTCCCCTAACCCTAACCCTAGCCCGAACACTACCCCTAACCCTTCCCCGAAGCCTGACCCTCACCCGTCCCATAATCCTAACCCGGACGCTGACACTAACCCGCGCCCTCACACGTACGTTCCCCCTAAAGCGTTGTCGTACCCTCACCTGGACCCTAAACCGTCCCCGTCCCCGAACCTTAACCCTAGCCCGAACCCTATCCCTAACCCTTCCCCGAAGCCTGACCCTCACCCGTCCCCTAATCGTAACCCGTACGATGACAGTAACCCGCGCCCTCACACGTTTGCTCCCCCTAAAGCATTGTCGAACCCTCACCTGGACCCTAAACCGTCCCCGTTCCCTAACGCTAACCCTAGCCCGAATCCTATCCCTAACCCCTACCCGAAGCCTTACCCTCACCCGTCCCCTAATCCTAACCCGTACGCTGACACTAACCCGCGCCCTCACACGTACGCTCCCCCTAAAGCGTTGTCGTACCCTCACCTGGACCCTAAACCGTCCCCGTCCCCTAACCCTAACCCTAGCCCGAACCCTAACCCTAACCCTTCCCCGAAGCCTGACCCTCAGCCGTCCCCTAATCCTAACCCGTACGCTGACACTAACCCGCGCCCTCACACGTACGCTCCCCCTAAAGCGTTGTCGTACCCTCACCTGGACCCTAAACCGTCCCCGTCCCCTAACCCTAACCATAGCCCGAACCCTAACCCTAACCCTTCCCCGAAGCCTGACCCTCACCCGTCCCCTAATCCTAACCCGGACGCTGACACTAACCCGCGCCCTCACACGTACGTTCCCCCTAAAGCGTTGTCGTACCCTCACCTGGACCCTAAACCGTCCCCGTCCCCTAACCCTAACCCTAGCCCGAACACTATCCCTAAACATTGCCCGAAGCCTGACCCTCACCCGTCACCTAATCCTAACCCGTACGATGACACTAACCCACACCCTCACACGTTCGCTCCCCCTAAAGCGTTGTCGAACCCTCAACTGGACCCTAAACCGTCCCCGTTCCCTAACCCTAACCCTAGCCCGAATCCTATCCCTAAACCCTACCCGAAGCCTTACCCTCACCCGTCCCCTAATCCTAACCCGTACGCTGACACTAACCCATGCCCTCACACGTACGCTCCCCCTAAAGCGTTGTCGTACCCTCACCTGGACACTAAACCGTCCCCGTTCCCTAACCCTTACCCTAGCCCGGAGCCTAACCCTAACCCTTCCCCGAAGCCTGACCCTCAGCCGTCCCCTAATCGTAACGCGTACACTGACACTAACCTGCGCCCTCACACGTATGCTCCCCCTAAAGAGTTGTCGTACCCTCACCTGGACCCTAAACCGTCCCTGTCCCCTAACCCTAACCCTAGCCCGAATCCTAACCCTAACCCTTCCCCGAAGCCTGACCGTCACCCGTCCCCGAATCCTAACCCGTACGCTGACACTAACCCGCCCCCTCACATGTACGCTCCCCCTAAAGAATTGTCGTACCCGCACCTGGACCCTAAACCGTCCCCGTCCCCTAACCCTAACCCTAGCCCGAACCCTATCCCTAACCCTTCCCCGAAGCCTGACCCTCACCCGTCCCCTAATCCTAACCCGTACGCTGACACTAACCCATGCACTCACACGTACGCTTCCCCTAAAGCGTTGTCGTACCCTCACCTGGATACTAAACCGTCCCCATCCCCTAACCCTAACCCTAGCCCGAACGCTAACCCTAACCCTTCCCCGAAGCCTGACCCTCAACCGTCCCCTAATCCTAACACATACGCTGACAATAACCCGCGCCCTCACACGTACGCTCCCCCTAAAGCGTTGTCGTACCCTCACCCGGACCCTAAACCGTCCCCATCCCCTAACCTTAACCATAGCCCGAACCCTAACCCTAATCCTTCCCCGAAGCCTGACACTCACCCGTCCCCTAATCCTAACCCGTACGCTGACACTAACCCGCGCCCTCACATGTACGCTATCCCTAAAGCGTTGTCGTACCCTCACCTGGACCCTAAACCATCCCCGTCCCCTAACCCTAACCCTAGCCCGAACCCTAAACCTAACCCATCCCCGAAGCCTGACCCTGAATATATTCTGGAAAAAACGCATACGCACTTTTTGGCCAACCAAACAAGCTCGCAAAGGAAATGTGCACTACAATGAAGTCTCACTTCCCCCCGGTCAAAAGGGCCATCTGAAAAAAGTGTAAAATCCAGAAAGGCAGGACAGTCCATGGAGAACTGGGAACCTTGTTATGCTTATGGGCGGGATGTAAATTGCCAACAGCCACTCGGGAGAAGTGTATGGTGTTTCGTGAAACATCTAAAAAACAAAGCAACAGAGCCTAGGGCACTTCCACTTATGGTCCTATAGCTTAGGGAAAGGAAAATCAAAAAGACACAGCCACCCCAAAGTTTGGGACGGCTCTGTTTACAAGAACCTCGTTTACGGTACAAGTTCAATATCGCAGAAAGTGAAAAATGGATGAAGAAGTTGTGGTACTTACGTACAATGCAATATCACTCAGCAATGACATCTATGTCATCAGGCCCATAGCAGCATAATGAGTGGATTCAGGTATGATGATTCTAACTGAAATAAGTCCCACAGAAAAAGAAACATCATAAGATATCACTAATACACAAAATGTAAACTTGGCTACACAGGAACTGGATTACAAAAGAGAACAGGGTCTCAAATTTAGAAAACCAACTTATGCTTGCTTAAGGGGAAAGGTGAGTTGGGGTGCTGCATAAAACCAGAGATTGAAATGAGCACAGATAAAGTTCCTTAAGCCAAATATGGAATACACAAGAGCTACTCCTTGCTCAACGAAATGAACTCAACACCCCATATTAAACGCCTAAGAATGTACCTGACTAGTAAGTATCTTAAAACCTATGGATTGCTATGTCTCCGAAAGAGAATCAAGCGTGTGTACAGGGGCATAAACGCAGCAGTGATAGGATTGGAGAGGTTCGGTGAGCAAATGAAGACCCTTTGAAGTCATATTGCATGGTACCCATTCCACGGGTCTCAATTCTCCAGGTTTAAGGGATTCTCCCTTCAGCTATAACATGCATGTGGAACACAGAGTATGATCAACCGTGTGATCGGGAAACATGTTCAAATACGTCTCTGGTCTCGTACCCTGGTACTCGGGTGCAACATTCCAGACGCTTTACTAACACTCTCCCGACTTGGAGAGTCAGTGCCTTTAACCTCCTGTTTGGCCCAGTTTGCAATTTCTGTGGAAGATGAACAGGAATAGGGAGAACCAATGAGACACTAGCTGGAGGTGTCTGGACGGGCAAATTTAACTCTCATTTCCCACCAGGAAGAGGAATTAATCAAAGGCTCAGCGTGCCGTGCCGGAACCACATTAGGGCCTGAAGCAATCCTGCGGTGTTGCGGCCAGCTCACAAGAAAGCGAGTTGAAGAAAGGAGCTCAGGGGCACTGTAATTCACAAACCTGCAGAGTTATAAATGACAGCTATCGTCCAAAAATATACTGAAGTAAGGCTGCCAAGAGGACTTGAAAGCGGGGCAGAATTGCAGGAAACCGATTTCAGGAGGTAGACTGGAATTGCATTTAAAGCATAGGAAAAGAGGCACAACGTCCACAATGATGCACTTGGCCAAGAAGGGCGTATGCGTTTTTTCCTGAATATATTCAGGAAAAAACGCATACGCCCTTTTTGGCCAACCAAGCAAGCTTGCAAAGGAATTCTGCACTACAATGAAGTCTCACTTCCCGCCGGTCAAAAGGGCCATCTCAAAAAAGTGAAAAATCCAGAAAGGCAGGACAGGCCATGGAGAACTGGGAGCCTTGTTATGCTGATGGGCGGGATGTAAATTGCCAACAGCCACTCGGGAGAAGTGTATGGTGTTTCCTGAAACATCTAAAAAACAAAGCAACAGAGCCTAGGGCACTTCCACTTATGGTCCTATAGCTTAGGGAAATGAAAATCAAAAAGACACAGCCACCCCAAAGTTTGGGACGGCTCTGTTTACAAGAACCTCGTTTACGGTACAAGTTCAATATCGCAGAAAGTGAAAAATGGATGAAGAAGTTGTGGTACTTACGTACAATGCAATATCACTCAGCAATGACATCTATGTCATCAGGCCCGTGGCAGCATAATGAGTGGATTCAGGTATGATGATTCTAACTGAAATAAGTCACACAGAAAAAGAAACATCATAAGATATCACTAATACACGGAATGTAAACTTGGCTACACAGGAACTGGATTACAAAAGAGAACAGGGTCTCAAATGTAGAAAACCAACTTATGCTTGCTTAAGGGGAAAGGTGAGTTGGGGTGCTGCATAAAACCAGAGATTGAAATGAGCACAGATAAAGTTCCTTAAGCCAAATATGGAATAGACAAGAGCTACTCCTTGCTCAACGAAATGGACTCAACACCCCATATTAAACGCCTAAGAATGTACCTGACTAGCAAGTATCTTAAAACCTATGGATTGCTATGTCTCCGAAAGGGAATCAAGCGTGTGTACAGGGGCATAAACGCAGCAGTGATAGGATTGGAGAGGTTCGGTGAGCAAATGAAGACCCTTTGAAGTCATATTGCATGGTACCCATTCCACGGGTCTCAACTCTCCAGGTTTCAGGGATTCTTCCTTCAGCTAAAACATGCATGTGGAACCCAGAGTATGATCAACCGTGTGATCGGGGGACGTGTTCAAATATGTCTCCATTCTCGTCCCCTGGTACTTGGGTGCAACATTCCAGATGCTTTACTAACACTCTCCCGACTTGGAGAGTCAGTGCCTTTAACCTCCTGTTTGGCCCAGTTTGCAATTTCTGCGGAAGATGAACAGGAATAGGGAGAACCAATGAGAGACTAGCTGGAGGTGTCTGGACGGGCAAATTTAACTCTCATTTCCCACCAGGAAGAGGAATTAACCAAAGGCTCAGCGTGCCGTGCCGGAACCAGATTAGGGCCTGAAGCAATCCTGCGGTGTTGCGGCCAGCTCACAAGAAAGCGAGTTGAAGAAAGGAGCTCAGGGGCACTGTAATTCACAAACCTGCAGAGTTATAAATGACAGCTATCGTCCAAAAACATACTGAAGTAAGGCTGCCAAGAGGAGTTGAAAGCGGGGCAGAATTGCAGGAATCCGATTTCAGGAGGTAGACTGGAATTGCATTTAAAGCATAGGAAAAGAGGCAGAACGTCCACAATGATGCACTTGGCCAAAAAGGGCGTATGCGTTTTTTCCTGAATATATTCAGGAAAAAACGCATACGCCCTTTTTGGCCAACCAAGCAAGCTTGCAAAGGAAATCTGCACTACAATGAAGTCTCAATTCCCCCCGGTCACAAGGGCCATCTGACAAAAGTGTAAAATCCAGAAAGGCAGGACAGGCCATGGAGAACTGGGAGCTTTGTTATGCTGATGGGCGAGATGTAAATTGCCAACAGCCACTGGGGAGAAGTGTATGGTGTTTCCTGAAACATCTAAAAAACAAAGCAACAGAGCCTAGGGCACTTCCACTTATAGTCCTATAGCTTAGGGAAATGAAAATCAAAAAGACACAGCCACCCGAAAGTTTGGGACAGCTCTGTTTACAAGAACCTCGTTTACGGTACAAGTTCAATATCGCAGAAAGTGAAAAATGGATGAAGAAGTTGTGGTACTTACGTACAATGCAATATCACTCAGCAATGACATCTATGTCATCAGGCCCGTAGCAGCATAATGAGTGGATTCAGGTATGATGATTCTAACTGAAAGAAGTCACACAGAGAAAGAAACATCATAAGATATCACTAATACACGGAATGTAAACTTGGCTACACAGGGTCTGGATTACAAAACAGAACAGGGTCTCAAATTTAGAAAACCAACTTATGCTTGCTTAAGGGGAAAGGTGAGTTGGGCTGCTGTATAAAACCAGAGATTGAAATGAGCACAGATAAAGTTCCTTAAGCCAAATATGGAATAGACAAGAGCTACTCCTTGCTCAACGAACTGGACTCAACACCCCACATTAAACGCCTAAGAATATACCTGACCAGTAAGTATCTTAAAACCTATGGATTGCTATGTCTCCGAAAGAGAATCAAGCGTGTGTACAGGGGCATAAACGCAGCAGTGATAGGATTGGAGAGGTTCGGTGAGCAAATGAAGACCCTTTGAAGTCATATTGCATGGTACCCATTTCACGGTCTCAACTCTCCAGGTTTAAGGGATTCTTCCTTCAGCTAAAACATGCATGTGGAACCCAGAGTATGATCAATCGTGTGATCGGGAGACGTGTTCAAATATGTCTACATTCTCGTCCCCTGGTACTCGGGTGCAACATTCCAGACGCTTTACTAACACTCTCCTGACTTGGAGAGTCAGTGCCTTTAACCTCCTGTTTGGCCCAGTTTGCAATTTCTGCAGAAGATGAACAGGAATAGGGAGAACCAATGAGAGACTAGCTGGAGGTGTCTGGACGGGCAAATTTAAATCTCATTTCCCACCAGGAAGAGGAATTAACCAAAGGCTCAGCGTGCTGTGCCGGAACCAGATTTGGGCCTGAAGCAATCCTGCGGTGTTGCGGCCAGCTCACAAGAAAGCGAGTTGAAGAAAGGAGCTCAGGGGCACTGTAATTCACAAACCTGCAGAGTTATAAATGACAGCTATCGTCCAAAAATATACTGAAGTAAGGCTGCCAAGAGGACTTGAAAGCGGGGCAGAATTGCAGGAAACTGATTTCAGGAGGTAGACTGGAATTGCATTGAAAGCATAGGAAAAGAGGCAGAACGTCCACAATGATGCACTTGGCCAAAAAGGGCGTATGCGTTTTTTCCTGAATATATTCAGGAAAAAACGCATACGCCCTTTTTGGCCAACCAAGCAAGCTTGCAAAGGAAATCTGCACTACAATGAAGTCTCAATTCTCCCTGGTCAAAAGGGCCATCTGAAAAAAGTGTAAAATCCAGAAAGGCAGGACAGGCCATGGAGAACTGGGAGCCTTGTTATGCTGATGGGCGGGATGTAAATTGCCAACAGCCACTCGGGAGAAGTGTATGGTGTTTCCTGAAACATCTAAAAAACAAAGCAACAGAGCCTAGGGCACTTCCACTTATGGTCCTATAGCTTAGGGAAATGAAAATCAAAACGACACAGCCACCCCAAAGTTTGGGACGGCTCTGTTTACAAGAACCTCGTTTACGGTACAAGTTCAATATCGCAGAAAGTGAAAAATGGATGAAGAAGTTGTGGTACTTACGTACAATCCAATATCACTCAGCAATGACATCTATGTCATCAGGCCCGTAGCAGCATAATGAGTGGATTCAGGTATGATGATTCTAACTGAAATAAGTCACACAGAAAAAGAAACATCATAAGATATCACTAATACATGGAATGTAAACTTGGCTACACAGGAACTGGATTACAAAACAGAACAGGGTCTCAAATTTAGAAAACCAACTTATGCTTGCTTAAGGGGAAAGGTGAGTTGGGGTGCTGCATAAAACCAGAGATTGAAATGAGCACAGAGTAAGTTCCTTAAGCCAAATATGGAATAGACAAGAGCTACTCCTTGCTCAACGAAATGGACTCAACACCCCATATTAAACGCCTAAGAATGTACCTGACTAGTAAGTATCTCAAAACCTATGGATTGCTATGTCTCCGAAAGGGAATCAAGCGTGTGTAGAGGGGCATAAACGCAGCAGTGATAGGATTGGAGAGGTTCGGTGAGCAAATGAAGACCATTTGAAGTCATATTGCATGGTACCCATTCCACGGGTCTCAACTCTCCAGGTTTCAGGGATTCTTCCTTTAGCTAAAACATGCATGTGGAACCCAGAGTATGATCAACCGTGTGATCGGGAGACGTGTTCAAATATGTCTCCGTTCTCGTCCCCTGGTACTTGGGTGCAACATTCCAGACGCTTTACTAACACTCTCCCGACTTGGAGAGTCAGTGCCTTTAACCTCCTGTTTGGCCCAGTTTGCAATTTCTGCGGAAGATGAACAGGAATAGGGAGAACCAATGAGAGACTAGCTGGAGGTGTCTGGACGGGCAAATTTAACTCTCATTTCCCACCAGGAAGAGGAATTAACCAAAGGCTCAGCGTGCCGTGCTGGCACCAGATTAGGGCCTGAAGCAATCCTGCGGTGTTGCGGCCAGCTCACAAGAAAGCGAGTTGAAGAAAGGAGCTCAGGGGCACTGTAATTCACAAACCTGCAGAGTTATAAATGACAGCTATCGTCCAAAAATATACTGAAGTAAGGCTGCCAAGAGGACTTGAAAGCGGGGCCGAATTGCAGGAAACCGATTTCAGGAGGTAGACTGGAATTGCATTGAAAGCATAGGAAAAGAGGCAGAACGTCCACAATGATGCACTTGGCCAAAAAGGGCGTATGCGTTTTTTCCTGAATATATTCAGGAAAAAACGCATACGCCCTTTTTGGCCAACCAAGCAAGCTTGCAAAGGAAATCTGCACTACAATGAAGTCTCACTTCCCCCCGGTCAAAAGGGCCATCTGAAAAAAGTGTAAAATCCAGAAAGGCAGGACAGGCCATGGAGAACTGGGAGCCTTGTTATGCTGATGGGCGGGATGTAAATTGCCAACAGCCACTCGGGAGAAGTGTATGGTGTTTCCTGAAACATCTAAAAAACAAAGCAACAGAGCCTAGGGCACTTCCACTTATGGTCCTATAGATTAGGGAAATGAAAATCAAAAAGACACAGCCACCCCAAAGTTTGGGACGGCTCTGTTTACAAGAACCTCGTTTACGGTACAAGTTCAATATCGCAGAAAGTGAAAAATGGATGAAGAAGTTGTGGTACTTACGTACAATGCAATATCACTCAGCAATGACATCTATGTCATCAGGCCCGTAGGAGCATAATGAGTGCATTCAGGTATGATGATTCTAACTGAAAGAAGTCACACAGAAAAAGAAACATCATAAGATATCACTAATACACGGAATGTAAACTTGGCTACACAGGAACTGGATTACAAAACAGAACAGGGTCTCAAATTTAGAAAACCAACTTATGCTTGCTTAAGGGGAAAGGTGAGTTGGGGTGCTGCATAAAACCAGAGATTGAAATGAGCACAGATAAAGTTCCTTAAGCCAAATATGGAATAGACAAGAGCTACTCCTTGCTCAACGAAATGGACTCAACACCCCATATTAAACGCCTAAGTATGTACCTGACTAGTAAGTATCTTAAAACCTATGGATTGTTATGTCTCCGAAAGAGAATCAAGCGTGTGTACAGGGGCATAAACGCAGCAGTGATAGGATTGGAGAGGTTCGGTGAGCAAATGAAGACCCTTTGAAGTCATATTGCATGGTACCCATTCCACGGGTCTCAACTCTCCAGGTTTAAGGGATTCTTCCTTCAGCTAAAACATGCATGTGGAACCCAGAGTATGATCAACCGTGTGATCGGGAGACGTGTTCAAATATGTCTCCGTTCTCGTCCCCTGGTACTCGGGTGCAACATTCCAGACGCTTTACTAACACTCTCCCGACTTGGAGAGTCAGTGCCTTTAACCTCCTGTTTGGCCCAGTTTGCAATTTCTGCGGAAGATGAACAGGAATAGGGAGAACCAATGAGAGACTAGCTGGAGGTGTCTGGACGGGCAAATTTAACTCTCATTTCCCACCAGGAAGAGGAATTAACCAAAGGCTCAGCGTGCCGTGCCGGAACCACATTAGGGCCTGAAGCAATCCTGCGGTGTTGCGGCCAGCTCACAAGAAAGCGAGTTGAAGAAAGGAGCTCAGGGGCACTGTAATTCACAAACCTGCAGAGTTATAAATGACAGCTATCGTCCAAAAATATACTGAAGTAAGGCTGCCAAGAGGACTTGAAAGCGGGGCCGAATTGCAGGAAACCGATTTCAGGAGGTAGACTGGAATTGCATTGAAAGCATAGGAAAAGAGGCAGAACGTCCACAATGATGCACTTGGCCAAAAAGGGCGTATGCGTTTTTTCCTGAATATATTCAGGAAAAAACGCATACGCCCTTTTTGGCCAACCAAGCAAGCTTGCAAAGGAAATCTGCACTACAATGAAGTCTCACTTCCCCCCGGTCAAAAGGGCCATCTGAAAAAAGTGTAAAATCCAGAAAGGCAGGACAGGCCATGGAGAACTGGGAGCCTTGTTATGCTGATGGGCGGGATGTAAATTGCCAACAGACACTCGGGAGAAGTGTATGGTGTTTCCTGAAACATCTAAAAAACAAAGCAACAGAGCCTAGGGCACTTCCACTTATGGTCCTATAGCTTAGGGAAATGAAAATCAAAAAGACACAGCCACCCCAAAGTTTGGGACGGCTCTGTTTACAAGAACCTCGTTTACGGTACAAGTTCAATATCGCAGAAAGTGAAAAATGGATGAAGAAGTTGTGGTACTTACGTACAATGCAATATCACTCAGCAATGACATCTATGTCATCAGGCCCGTAGCAGCATAATGAGTGCATTCAGGTATGATGATTCTAACTGAAAGAAGTCACACAGAAAAAGAAACATCATAAGATATCACTAATACACGGAATGTAAACTTGGCTACACAGGAACTGGATTACAAAACAGAACAGGGTCTCAAATTTAGAAAACCAACTTATGCTTGCTTAAGGGGAAAGGTGAGTTGGGGTGCTGCATAAAACCAGAGATTGAAATGAGCACAGATAAAGTTCCTTAAGCCAAATATGGAATAGACAAGAGCTACTCCTTGCTCAACGAAATGGACTCAACACCCCATATTAAACGCCTAAGAATGTACCTGACTAGTAAGTATCTTAAAACCTATGGATTGCTATGTCTCCGAAAGAGAATCAAGCGTGTGTACAGGGGCATAAACGCAGCAGTGATAGGATTGGAGAGGTTCGGTGAGCAAATGAAGACCCTTTGAAGTCATATTGCATGGTACCCATTCCACGGGTCTCAACTCTCCAGGTTTAAGGGATTCTTCCTTCAGCTAAAACATGCATGTGGAACCCAGAGTATGATCAACCGTGTGATCGGGAGACGTGTTCAAATATGTCTCCGTTCTCGTCCCCTGGTACTCGGGTGCAACATTCCAGACGCTTTACTAACACTCTCCCGACTTGGAGAGTCAGTGCCTTTAACCTCCTGTTTGGCCCAGTTTGCAATTTCTGCGGAAGATGAACAGGAATAGGGAGAACCAATGAGAGACTAGCTGGAGGTGTCTGGACGGGCAAATTTAACTCTCATTTCCCACCAGGAAGAGGAATTAACCAAAGGCTCAGCGTGCCGTGCCGGAACCAGATTAGGGCCTGAAGCAATCCTGTGGTGTTGCGGCCAGCTCACAAGAAAGCGAGTTGAAGAAAGGAGCTCAGGGGCACTGTAATTCACAAACCTGCAGAGTTATAAATGACAGCTATCGTCCAAAAATATACTGAAGTAAGGCTGCCAAGAGGACTTGAAAGCGGGGCCGAATTGCAGGAAACCGATTTCAGGAGGTAGACTGGAATTGCATTGAAAGCATAGGAAAAGAGGCAGAACGTCCACAATGATGCACTTGGCCAAAAAGGGCGTATGCGTTTTTTCCTGAATATATTCAGGAAAAAACGCATACGCCCTTTTTGGCCAACCAAGCAAGCTTGCAAAGGAAATCTGCACTACAATGAAGTCTCACTTCCCCCCGGTCAAAAGGGCCATCTGAAAAAAGTGTAAAATCCAGAAAGGCAGGACAGGCCATGGAGAACTGGGAGCCTTGTTATGCTGATGGGCGGGATGTAAATTGCTAACAGCCAATCGGGAGAAGTGTATGGTGTTTCCTGAAACATCTAAAAAACAAAGCAACAGAGCCTAGGGCACTTCCACTTATGGTCCTATAGCTTAGGGAAATGAAAATCAAAAAGACACAGCCACCCCAAAGTTTGGGACGGCTCTGTTTACAAGAACCTCGTTTACGGTACAAGTTCAATATCGCAGAAAGTGAAAAATGGATGAAGAAGTTGTGGTACTTACGTACAATGCAATATCACTCAGCAATGACATCTATGTCATCAGGCCCGTAGCAGCATAATGAGTGCATTCAGGTATGATGATTCTAACTGAAAGAAGTCACACAGAAAAAGAAACATCATAAGATATCACTAATAAACGGAATGTAAACTTGGCTACACAGGAACTGGATTACAAAACAGAACAGGGTCTCAAATTTAGAAAACCAACTTATGCTTGCTTAAGGGGAAAGGTGAGTTGGGGTGCTGCATAAAACCAGAGATTGAAATGAGCACAGATAAAGTTCCTTAAGCCAAATATGGAATAGACAAGAGCTACTCCTTGCTCAACGAAATGGACTCAACACCCCATATTAAACGCCTAAGAATGTACCTGACTAGTAAGTATCTTAAAACCTATGGATTGCTATGTCTCCGAAAGAGAATCAAGCGTGTGTACAGGGGCATAAACGCAGCAGTGATAGGATTGGAGAGGTTCGGTGAGCAAATGAAGACCCTTTGAAGTCATATTGCATGGTACCCATTCCACGGGTCTCAACTCTCCAGGTTTAAGGGATTCTTCCTTCAGCTAAAACATGCATGTGGAACCCAGAGTATGATCAACCGTGTGATCGGGAGACGTGTTCAAATATGTCTCCGTTCTCGTCCCCTGGTACTCGGGTGCAACATTCCAGACACTTTACTAACACTCTCCCGACTTGGAGAGTCAGTGCCTTTAACCTCCTGTTTGGCCCAGTTTGCAATTTCTGCGGAAGATGAACAGGAGTAGGGAGAACCAATGAGAGACTAGCTGGAGGTGTCTGGACGGGCAAATTTAACTCTCATTTCCCACCAGGAAGAGGAATTAACCAAAGGCTCAGCGTGCCGTGCCGGAACCAGATTAGGGCCTGAAGCAATCCTGCGGTGTTGCGGCCAGCTCACAAGAAAGCGAGTTGAAGAAAGGAGCTCAGGGGCACTGTAATTCACAAACCTGGAGAGTTATAAATGACAGCTATAGTCCAAAAATATACTGAAGTAAGGCTGCCAAGAGGACTTGAAAGCGGGGCCGAATTGCAGGAAACCGATTTCAGGAGGTAGACTGGAATTGCATTGAAAGCATAGGAAAAGAGGCAGAACGTCCACAATGATGCACTTGGCCAAAAAGGGCGTATGCGTTTTTTCCTGAATATATTCAGGAAAAAACGCATACGCCCTTTTTGGCCAACCAAGCAAGCTTGCAAAGGAAATCTGCACTACAATGAAGTCTCACTTCCCCCCGGTCAAAAGGGCCATCTGAAAAAAGTGTAAAATCCAGAAAGGCAGGACAGGCCATGGAGAACTGGGAGCCTTGTTATGCTGATGGGCGGGATGTAAATTGCTATCAGCCAATCGGGAGAAGTGTATGGTGTTTCCTGAAACATCTAAAAAACAAAGCAACAGAGCCTAGGGCACTTCCACTTATGGTCCTATAGCTTAGGGAAATGAAAATCAAAAAGACACAGCCACCCCAAAGTTTGGGACGGCTCTGTTTACAAGAACCTCGTTTACGGTACAAGTTCAATATCGCAGAAAGTGAAAAATGGATGAAGAAGTTGTGGTACTTACGTACAATGCAATATCACTCAGCAATGACATCTATGTCATCAGGCCCGTAGCAGCATAATGAGTGCATTCAGGTATGATGATTCTAACTGAAAGAAGTCACACAGAAAAAGAAACATCATAAGATATCACTAATACACGGAATGTAAACTTGGCTACACAGGAACTGGATTACAAAACAGAACAGGGTCTCAAATTTAGAAAACCAACTTATGCTTGCTTAAGGGGAAAGGTGAGTTGGGGTGCTGCATAAAACCAGAGATTGAAATGAGCACAGATAAAGTTCCTTAAGCCAAATATGGAATAGACAAGAGCTACTCCTTGCTCAACGAAATGGACTCAACACCCCATATTAAACGCCTAAGAATGTACCTGACTAGTAAGTATCTTAAAACCTATGGATTGCTATGTCTCCGAAAGAGAATCAAGCGTGTGTACAGGGGCATAAACGCAGCAGTGATAGGATTGGAGAGGTTCGGTGAGCAAATGAAGACCCTTTGAAGTCATATTGCATGGTACCCATTCCACGGGTCTCAACTCTCCAGGTTTAAGGGATTCTTCCTTCAGCTAAAACATGCATGTGGAACCCAGAGTATGATCAACCGTGTGATCGGGAGACGTGTTCAAATATGTCTCCGTTCTCGTCCCCTGGTACTCGGGTGCAACATTCCAGACGCTTTACTAACACTCTCCCGACTTGGAGAGTCAGTGCCTTTAACCTCCTGTTTGGCCCAGTTTGCAATTTCTGCGGAAGATGAACAGGAATAGGGAGATCCAATGAGAGACTAGCTGGAGGTGTCTGGACGGGCAAATTTAACTCTCATTTCCCACCAGGAAGAGGAATTAACCAAAGGCTCAGCGTGCCGTGCCGGAACCAGATTAGGGCCTGAAGCCATCCTGCGGTGTTGCGGCCAGCTCACAAGAAAGCGAGTTGAAGAAAGGAGCTCAGGGGCACTGTAATTCACAAACCTGCAGAGTTATAAATGACAGCTATCGTCCAAAAATATACTGAAGTAAGGCTGCCAAGAGGACTTGAAAGCGGGGCCGAATTGCAGGAAACCGATTTCAGGAGGTAGACTGGAATTGCATTGAAAGCATAGGAAAAGAGGCAGAACGTCCACAATGATGCACTTGGCCAAAAAGGGCGTATGCGTTTTTTCCTGAATATATTCAGGAAAAAACGCATACGCCCTTTTTGGCCAACCAAGCAAGCTTGCAAAGGAAATCTGCACTACAATGAAGTCTCACTTTCCCCCGGTCAAAAGGGCCATCTGAAAAAAGTGTAAAATCCAGAAAGGCAGGACAGGCCATGGAGAACTGGGAGCCTTGTTATGCTGATGGGCGGGATGTAAATTGCTAACAGCCAATCGGGAGAAGTGTATGGTGTTTCCTGAAACATCTAAAAAACAAAGCAACAGAGCCTAGGGCACTTCCACTTATGGTCCTATAGCTTAGGGAAATGAAAATCAAAAAGACACAGCCACCCCAAAGTTTGGGACGGCTCTGTTTACAAGAACCTCGTTTACGGTACAAGTTCAATATCGCAGAAAGTGAAAAATGGATGAAGAAGTTGTGGTACTTACGTACAATGCAATATCACTCAGCAATGACATCTATGTCATCAGGCCCGTAGCAGCATAATGAGTGCATTCAGGTATGATGATTCTAACTGAAAGAAGTCACACAGAAAAAGAAACATCATAAGATATCACTAATACACGGAATGTAAACTTGGCTACACAGGAACTGGATTACAAAACAGAACAGGGTCTCAAATTTAGAAAACCAACTTATGCTTGCTTAAGGGGAAAGGTGAGTTGGGGTGCTGCATAAAACCAGAGATTGAAATGAGCACAGATAAAGTTCCTTAAGCCAAATATGGAATAGACAAGAGCTACTCCTTGCTCAACGAAATGGACTCAACACCCCATATTAAACGCCTAAGAATGTACCTGACTAGTAAGTATCTCAAAACCTATGGATTGCTATGTCTCCGAAAGAGAATCAAGCGTGTGTACAGGGGCATAAACGCAGCAGTGATAGGATTGGAGAGGTTCGGTGAGCAAATGAAGACCCTTTGAAGTCATATTGCATGGTACCCATTCCACGGGTCTCAACTCTCCAGGTTTCAGGGATTCTTCCTTCAGCTAAAACATGCATGTGGAACCCAGAGTATGATCAACCGTGTGATCGGGAGACGTGTTCAAATATGTCTCCGTTCTCGTCCCCTGGTACTCGGGTGCAACATTCCAGACGCTTTACTAACACTCTCCCGACTTGGAGAGTCAGTGCCTTTAACCTCCTGTTTGGCCCAGTTTGCAATTTCTGCGGAAGATGAACAGGAATAGGGAGAACCAATGAGAGACTAGCTGGAGGTGTCTGGACGGGCAAATTTAACTCTCATTTCCCACCAGGAAGAGGAATTAACCAAAGGCTCAGCGTGCCGTGCCGGAACCACATTAGGGCCTGAAGCAATCCTGCGGTGTTGCGGCCAGCTCACAAGAAAGCGAGTTGAAGAAAGGAGCTCAGGGGCACTGTAATTCACAAACCTGCAGAGTTATAAATGACAGCTATCGTCCAAAAATATACTGAAGTAAGGCTGCCAAGAGGACTTGAAAGCGGGGCCGAATTGCAGGAAACCGATTTCAGGAGGTAGACTGGAATTGCATTGAAAGCATAGGAAAAGAGGCAGAACGTCCACAATGATGCACTTGGCCAAAAAGGGCGTATGCGTTTTTTCCTGAATATATTCAGGAAAAAACGCATACGCCCTTTTTGGCCAACCAAGCAAGCTTGCAAAGGAAATCTGCACTACAATGAAGTCTCACTTCCCCCCGGTCAAAAGGGCCATCTGAAAAAAGTGTAAAATCCAGAAAGGCAGGACAGGCCATGGAGAACTGGGAGCCTTGTTATGCTGATGGGCGGGATGTAAATTGCCAACAGACACTCGGGAGAAGTGTATGGTGTTTCCTGAAACATCTAAAAAACAAAGCAACAGAGCCTAGGGCACTTCCACTTATGGTCCTATAGCTTAGGGAAATGAAAATCAAAAAGACACAGCCACCCCAAAGTTTGGGACGGCTCTGTTTACAAGAACCTCGTTTACGGTACAAGTTCAATATCGCAGAAAGTGAAAAATGGATGAAGAAGTTGTGGTACTTACGTACAATGCAATATCACTCAGCAATGACATCTATGTCATCAGGCCCGTAGCAGCATAATGAGTGCATTCAGGTATGATGATTCTAACTGAAAGAAGTCACACAGAAAAAGAAACATCATAAGATATCACTAATACACGGAATGTAAACTTGGCTACACAGGAACTGGATTACAAAACAGAACAGGGTCTCAAATTTAGAAAACCAACTTATGCTTGCTTAAGGGGAAAGGTGAGTTGGGGTGCTGCATAAAACCAGAGATTGAAATGAGCACAGATAAAGTTCCTTAAGCCAAATATGGAATAGACAAGAGCTACTCCTTGCTCAACGAAATGGACTCAACACCCCATATTAAACGCCTAAGAATGTACCTGACTAGTAAGTATCTTAAAACCTATGGATTGCTATGTCTCCGAAAGAGAATCAAGCGTGTGTACAGGGGCATAAACGCAGCAGTGATAGGATTGGAGAGGTTCGGTGAGCAAATGAAGACCCTTTGAAGTCATATTGCATGGTACCCATTCCACGGGTCTCAACTCTCCAGGTTTAAGGGATTCTTCCTTCAGCTAAAACATGCATGTGGAACCCAGAGTATGATCAACCGTGTGATCGGGAGACGTGTTCAAATATGTCTCCGTTCTCGTCCCCTGGTACTCGGGTGCAACATTCCAGACGCTTTACTAACACTCTCCCGACTTGGAGAGTCAGTGCCTTTAACCTCCTGTTTGGCCCAGTTTGCAATTTCTGCGGAAGATGAACAGGAATAGGGAGAACCAATGAGAGACTAGCTGGAGGTGTCTGGACGGGCAAATTTAACTCTCATTTCCCACCAGGAAGAGGAATTAACCAAAGGCTCAGCGTGCCGTGCCGGAACCACATTAGGGCCTGAAGCAATCCTGCGGTGTTGCGGCCAGCTCACAAGAAAGCGAGTTGAAGAAAGGAGCTCAGGGGCACTGTAATTCACAAACCTGCAGAGTTATAAATGACAGCTATCGTCCAAAAATATACTGAAGTAAGGCTGCCAAGAGGACTTGAAAGCGGGGCCGAATTGCAGGAAACCGATTTCAGGAGGTAGACTGGAATTGCATTGAAAGCATAGGAAAAGAGGCAGAACGTCCACAATGATGCACTTGGCCAAAAAGGGCGTATGCGTTTTTTCCTGAATATATTCAGGAAAAAACGCATACGCCCTTTTTGGCCAACCAAGCAAGCTTGCAAAGGAAATCTGCACTACAATGAAGTCTCACTTCCCCCCGGTCAAAAGGGCCATCTGAAAAAAGTGTAAAATCCAGAAAGGCAGGACAGGCCATGGAGAACTGGGAGCCTTGTTATGCTGATGGGCGGGATGTAAATTGCTAACAGCCAATCGGGAGAAGTGTATGGTGTTTCCTGAAACATCTAAAAAACAAAGCAACAGAGCCTAGGGCACTTCCACTTATGGTCCTATAGCTTAGGGAAATGAAAATCAAAAAGACACAGCCACCCCAAAGTTTGGGACGGCTCTGTTTACAAGAACCTCGTTTACGGTACAAGTTCAATATCGCAGAAAGTGAAAAATGGATGAAGAAGTTGTGGTACTTACGTACAATGCAATATCACTCAGCAATGACATCTATGTCATCAGGCCCGTAGCAGCATAATGAGTGCATTCAGGTATGATGATTCTAACTGAAAGAAGTCACACAGAAAAAGAAACATCATAAGATATCACTAATACACGGAATGTAAACTTGGCTACACAGGAACTGGATTACAAAACAGAACAGGGTCTCAAATTTAGAAAACCAACTTATGCTTGCTTAAGGGGAAAGGTGAGTTGGGGTGCTGCATAAAACCAGAGATTGAAATGAGCACAGATAAAGTTCCTTAAGCCAAATATGGAATAGACAAGAGCTACTCCTTGCTCAACGAAATGGACTCAACACCCCATATTAAACGCCTAAGAATGTACCTGACTAGTAAGTATCTTAAAACCTATGGATTGCTATGTCTCCGAAAGAGAATCAAGCGTGTGTACAGGGGCATAAACGCAGCAGTGATAGGATTGGAGAGGTTCGGTGAGCAAATGAAGACCCTTTGAAGTCATATTGCATGGTACCCATTCCACGGGTCTCAACTCTCCAGGTTTAAGGGATTCTTCCTTCAGCTAAAACATGCATGTGGAACCCAGAGTATGATCAACCGTGTGATCGGGAGACGTGTTCAAATATGTCTCCGTTCTCGTCCCCTGGTACTCGGGTGCAACATTCCAGACGCTTTACTAACACTCTCCCGACTTGGAGAGTCAGTGCCTTTAACCTCCTGTTTGGCCCAGTTTGCAATTTCTGCGGAAGATGAACAGGAGTAGGGAGAACCAATGAGAGACTAGCTGGAGGTGTCTGGACGGGCAAATTTAACTCTCATTTCCCACCAGGAAGAGGAATTAACCAAAGGCTCAGCGTGCCGTGCCGGAACCAGATTAGGGCCTGAAGCAATCCTGCGGTGTTGCGGCCAGCTCACAAGAAAGCGAGTTGAAGAAAGGAGCTCAGGGGCACTGTAATTCACAAACCTGCAGAGTTATAAATGACAGCTATAGTCCAAAAATATACTGAAGTAAGGCTGCCAAGAGGACTTGAAAGCGGGGCCGAATTGCAGGAAACCGATTTCAGGAGGTAGACTGGAATTGCATTGAAAGCATAGGAAAAGAGGCAGAACGTCCACAATGATGCACTTGGCCAAAAAGGGCGTATGCGTTTTTTCCTGAATATATTCAGGAAAAAACGCATACGCCCTTTTTGGCCAACCAAGCAAGCTTGCAAAGGAAATCTGCACTACAATGAAGTCTCACTTCCCCCCGGTCAAAAGGGCCATCTGAAAAAAGTGTAAAATCCAGAAAGGCAGGACAGGCCATGGAGAACTGGGAGCCTTGTTATGCTGATGGGCGGGATGTAAATTGCTAACAGCCAATCGGGAGAAGTGTATGGTGTTTCCTGAAACATCTAAGAAACAAAGCAACAGAGCCTAGGGCACTTCCACTTATGGTCCTATAGCTTAGGGAAATGAAAATCAAAAAGACACAGCCACCCCAAAGTTTGGGACGGCTCTGTTTACAAGAACCTCGTTTACGGTACAAGTTCAATATCGCAGAAAGTGAAAAATGGATGAAGAAGTTGTGGTACTTACGTACAATGCAATATCACTCAGCAATGACATCTATGTCATCAGGCCCGTAGCAGCATAATGAGTGCATTCAGGTATGATGATTCTAACTGAAAGAAGTCACACAGAAAAAGAAACATCATAAGATATCACTAATACACGGAATGTAAACTTGGCTACACAGGAACTGGATTACAAAACAGAACAGGGTCTCAAATTTAGAAAACCAACTTATGCTTGCTTAAGGGGAAAGGTGAG
This sequence comes from Globicephala melas, assembly GCF_963455315.2. Taxonomy (NCBI): domain Eukaryota; kingdom Metazoa; phylum Chordata; class Mammalia; order Artiodactyla; family Delphinidae; genus Globicephala; species Globicephala melas. Next base: position 415,650 of record NW_027207407.1, read on the forward strand.
TTGGGGTGCTGCATAAAACCAGAGATTGAAATGAGCACAGATAAAGTTCCTTAAGCCAAATATGGAATAGACAAGAGCTACTCCTTGCTCAACGAAATGGACTCAACACCCCATATTAAACGCCTAAGAATGTACCTGACTAGTAAGTATCTTAAAACCTATGGATTGCTATGTCTCCAAAAGAGAATCAAGCGTGTGTACAGGGGCATAAACGCAGCAGTGATAGGATTGGAGAGGTTCGGTGAGCAAATGAAGACCCTTTGAAGTCATATTGCATGGTACCCATTCCACGGGTCTCAACTCTCCAGGTTTAAGGGATTCTTCCTTCAGCTAAAACATGCATGTGGAACCCAGAGTATGATCAACCGTGTGATCGGGAGACGTGTTCAAATATGTCTCCGTTCTCGTCCCCTGGTACTCGGGTGCAACATTCCAGACGCTTTACTAACACTCTCCCGACTTGGAGAGTCAGTGCCTTTAACCTCCTGTTTGGCCCAGTTTGCAATTTCTGCGGAAGATGAACAGGAATAGGGAGATCCAATGAGAGACTAGCTGGAGGTGTCTGGACGGGCAAATTTAACTCTCATTTCCCACCAGGAAGAGGAATTAACCAAAGGCTCAGCGTGCCGTGCCGGAACCAGATTAGGGCCTGAAGCCATCCTGCGGTGTTGCGGCCAGCTCACAAGAAAGCGAGTTGAAGAAAGGAGCTCAGGGGCACTGTAATTCACAAACCTGCAGAGTTATAAATGACAGCTATCGTCCAAAAATATACTGAAGTAAGGCTGCCAAGAGGACTTGAAAGCGGGGCCGAATTGCAGGAAACCGATTTCAGGAGGTAGACTGGAATTGCATTGAAAGCATAGGAAAAGAGGCAGAACGTCCACAATGATGCACTTGGCCAAAAAGGGCGTATGCGTTTTTTCCTGAATATATTCAGGAAAAAACGCATACGCCCTTTTTGGCCAACCAAGCAAGCTTGCAAAGGAAATCTGCACTACAATGAAGTCTCACTTTCCCCCGGTCAAAAGGGCCATCTGAAAAAAGTGTAAAATCCAGAAAGGCAGGACAGGCCATGGAGAACTGGGAGCCTTGTTATGCTGATGGGCGGGATGTAAATTGCTAACAGCCAATCGGGAGAAGTGTATGGTGTTTCCTGAAACATCTAAAAAACAAAGCAACAGAGCCTAGGGAACTTCCACTTATGGTCCTATAGCTTAGGGAAATGAAAATCAAAAAGACACAGCCACCCCAAAGTTTGGGACGGCTCTGTTTACAAGAACCTCGTTTACGGTACAAGTTCAATATCGCAGAAAGTGAAAAATGGATGAAGAAGTTGTGGTACTTACGTACAATGCAATATCACTCAGCAATGACATCTATGTCATCAGGCCCGTAGCAGCATAATGAGTGCATTCAGGTATGATGATTCTAACTGAAAGAAGTCACACAGAAAAAGAAACATCATAAGATATCACTAATACACGGAATGTAAACTTGGCTACACAGGAACTGGATTACAAAACAGAACAGGGTCTCAAATTTAGAAAACCAACTTATGCTTGCTTAAGGGGAAAGGTGAGTTGGGGTGCTGCATAAAACCAGAGATTGAAATGAGCACAGATAAAGTTCCTTAAGCCAAATATGGAATAGACAAGAGCTACTCCTTGCTCAACGAAATGGACTCAACACCCCATATTAAACGCCTAAGAATGTACCTGACTAGTAAGTATCTTAAAACCTATGGATTGCTATGTCTCCGAAAGAGAATCAAGCGTGTGTACAGGGGCATAAACGCAGCAGTGATAGGATTGGAGAGGTTCGGTGAGCAAATGAAGACCCTTTGAAGTCATATTGCATGGTACCCATTCCACGGGTCTCAACTCTCCAGGTTTAAGGGATTCTTCCTTCAGCTAAAACATGCATGTGGAACCCAGAGTATGATCAACCGTGTGATCGGGAGACGTGTTCAAATATGTCTCCGTTCTCGTCCCCTGGTACTCGGGTGCAACATTCCAGACGCTTTACTAACACTCTCCCGACTTGGAGAGTCAGTGCCTTTAACCTCCTGTTTGGCCCAGTTTGCAATTTCTGCGGAAGATGAACAGGAATAGGGAGAACCAATGAGAGACTAGCTGGAGGTGTCTGGACGGGCAAATTTAACTCTCATTTCCCACCAGGAAGAGGAATTAACCAAAGGCTCAGCGTGCCGTGCCAGAACCACATTAGGGCCTGAAGCCATCCTGCGGTGTTGCGGCCAGCTCACAAGAAAGCGAGTTGAAGAAAGGAGCTCAGGGGCACTGTAATTCACAAACCTGCAGAGTTATAAATGACAGCTATCGTCCAAAAATATACTGAAGTAAGGCTGCCAAGAGGACTTGAAAGCGGGGCCGAATTGCAGGAAACCGATTTCAGGAGGTAGACTGGAATTGCATTGAAAGCATAGGAAAAGAGGCAGAACGTCCACAATGATGCACTTGGCCAAAAAGGGCGTATGCGTTTTTTCCTGAATATATTCAGGAAAAAACGCATACGCCCTTTTTGGCCAACCAAGCAAGCTTGCAAAGGAAATCTGCACTACAATGAAGTCTCACTTCCCCCCGGTCAAAAGGGCCATCTGAAAAAAGTGTAAAATCCAGAAAGGCAGGACAGGCCATGGAGAACTGGGAGCCTTGTTATGCTGATGGGCGGGATGTAAATTGCTAACAGCCAATCGGGAGAAGTGTATGGTGTTTCCTGAAACATCTAAGAAACAAAGCAACAGAGCCTAGGGCACTTCCACTTATGGTCCTATAGCTTAGGGAAATGAAAATCAAAAAGACACAGCCACCCCAAAGTTTGGGACGGCTCTGTTTACAAGAACCTCGTTTACGGTACAAGTTCAATATCGCAGAAAGTGAAAAATGGATGAAGAAGTTGTGGTACTTACGTACAATGCAATATCACTCAGCAATGACATCTATGTCATCAGGCCCGTAGCAGCATAATGAGTGCATTCAGGTATGATGATTCTAACTGAAAGAAGTCACACAGAAAAAGAAACATCATAAGATATCACTAATACACGGAATGTAAACTTGGCTACACAGGAACTGGATTACAAAACAGAACAGGGTCTCAAATTTAGAAAACCAACTTATGCTTGCTTAAGGGGAAAGGTGAGTTGGGGTGCTGCATAAAACCAGAGATTGAAATGAGCACAGATAAAGTTCCTTAAGCCAAATATGGAATAGACAAGAGCTACTCCTTGCTCAACGAAATGGACTCAACACCCCATATTAAACGCCTAAGAATGTACCTGACTAGTAAGTATCTTAAAACCTATGGATTGCTATGTCTCCAAAAGAGAATCAAGCGTGTGTACAGGGGCATAAACGCAGCAGTGATAGGATTGGAGAGGTTCGGTGAGCAAATGAAGACCCTTTGAAGTCATATTGCATGGTACCCATTCCACGGGTCTCAACTCTCCAGGTTTAAGGGATTCTTCCTTCAGCTAAAACATGCATGTGGAACCCAGAGTATGATCAACCGTGTGATCGGGAGACGTGTTCAAATATGTCTCCATTCTCGTCCCCTGGTACTCGGGTGCAACATTCCAGACGCTTTACTAACACTCTCCCGACTTGGAGAGTCAGTGCCTTTAACCTCCTGTTTGGCCCAGTTTGCAATTTCTGCGGAAGATGAACAGGAATAGGGAGAACCAATGAGAGACTAGCTGGAGGTGTCTGGACGGGCAAATTTAACTCTCATTTCCCACCAGGAAGAGGAATTAACCAAAGGCTCAGCGTGCCGTGCCGGAACCAGATTAGGGCCTGAAGCAATCCTGCGGTGTTGCGGCCAGCTCACAAGAAAGCGAGTTGAAGAAAGGAGCTCAGGGGCACTGTAATTCACAAACCTGCAGAGTTATAAATGACAGCTATCGTCCAAAAATATACTGAAGTAAGGCTGCCAAGAGGACTTGAAAGCGGGGCCGAATTGCAGGAAACCGATTTCAGGAGGTAGACTGGAATTGCATTGAAAGCATAGGAAAAGAGGCAGAACGTCCACAATGATGCACTTGGCCAAAAAGGGCGTATGCGTTTTTTCCTGAATATATTCAGGAAAAAACGCATACGCCCTTTTTGGCCAACCAAGCAAGCTTGCAAAGGAAATCTGCACTACAATGAAGTCTCACTTCCCCCCGGTAAAAAGGGCCATCTGAAAAAAGTGTAAAATCCAGAAAGGCAGGACAGGCCATGGAGAACTGGGAGCCTTGTTATGCTGATGGGCGGGATGTAAATTGCTAACAGCCAATCGGGAGAAGTGTATGGTGTTTCCTGGAACATCTAAAAAACAAAGCAACAGAGCCTAGGGCACTTCCACTTATGGTCCTATAGCTTAGGGAAATGAAAATCAAAAAGACACAGCCACCCCAAAGTTTGGGACGGCTCTGTTTACAAGAACCTCGTTTACGGTACAAGTTCAATATCGCAGAAAGTGAAAAATGGATGAAGAAGTTGTGGTACTTACGTACAATGCAATATCACTCAGCAATGACATCTATGTCATCAGGCCCGTAGCAGCATAATGAGTGCATTCAGGTATGATGATTCTAACTGAAAGAAGTCACACAGAAAAAGAAACATCATAAGATATCACTAATACACGGAATGTAAACTTGGCTACACAGGAACTGGATTACAAAACAGAACAGGGTCTCAAATTTAGAAAACCAACTTATGCTTGCTTAAGGGGAAAGGTGAGTTGGGGTGCTGCATAAAACCAGAGATTGAAATAAGCACAGATAAAGTTCCTTAAGCCAAATATGGAATAGACAAGAGCTACTCCTTGCTCAACGAAATGGACTCAACACCCCATATTAAACGCCTAAGAATGTACCTGACTAGTAAGTATCTTAAAACCTATGGATTGCTATGTCTCCGAAAGAGAATCAAGCGTGTGTACAGGGGCATAAACGCAGCAGTGATAGGATTGGAGAGGTTCGGTGAGCAAATGAAGACCCTTTGAAGTCATATTGCATGGTACCCATTCCACGGGTCTCAACTCTCCAGGTTTAAGGGATTCTTCCTTCAGCTAAAACATGCATGTGGAACCCAGAGTATGATCAACCGTGTGATCGGGAGACGTGTTCAAATATGTCTCCGTTCTCGTCCCCTGGTACTCGGGTGCAACATTCCAGACGCTTTACTAACACTCTCCCGACTTGGAGAGTCAGTGCCTTTAACCTCCTGTTTGGCCCAGTTTGCAATTTCTGCGGAAGATGAACAGGAATAGGGAGAACCAATGAGAGACTAGCTGGAGGTGTCTGGACGGGCAAATTTAACTCTCATTTCCCACCAGGAAGAGGAATTAACCAAAGGCTCAGCGTGCCGTGCCGGAACCACATTAGAGCCTGAAGCCATCCTGCGGTGTTGCGGCCAGCTCACAAGAAAGCGAGTTGAAGAAAGGAGCTCATTGGCACTGTAATTCACAAACCTGCAGAGTTATAAATGACAGCTATCGTCCAAAAATATACTGAAGTAAGGCTGCCAAGAGGACTTGAAAGCGGGGCCGAATTGCAGGAAACCGATTTCAGGAGGTAGACTGGAATTGCATTGAAAGCATAGGAAAAGAGGCAGAACGTCCACAATGATGCACTTGGCCAAAAAGGGCGTATGCGTTTTTTCCTGAATATATTCAGGAAAAAACGCATACGCCCTTTTTGGCCAACCAAGCAAGCTTGCAAAGGAAATCTGCACTACAATGAAGTCTCACTTCCCCCCGGTCAAAAGGGCCATCTGAAAAAAGTGTAAAATCCAGAAAGGCAGGACAGGCCATGGAGAACTGGGAGCCTTGTTATGCTGATGGGCGGGATGTAAATTGCTAACAGCCAATCGGGAGAAGTGTATGGTGTTTCCTGAAACATCTAAAAAACAAAGCAACAGAGCCTAGGGCACTTCCACTTATGGTCCTATAGCTTAGGGAAATGAAAATCAAAAAGACACAGCCACCCCAAAGTTTGGGACGGCTCTGTTTACAAGAACCTCGTTTACGGTACAAGTTCAATATCGCAGAAAGTGAAAAATGGATGAAGAAGTTGTGGTACTTACGTACAATGCAATATCACTCAGCAATGACATCTATGTCATCAGGCCCGTAGCAGCATAATGAGTGCATTCAGGTATGATGATTCTAACTGAAAGAAGTCACACAGAAAAAGAAACATCATAAGATATCACTAATACACGGAATGTAAACTTGGCTACACAGGAACTGGATTACAAAACAGAACAGGGTCTCAAATTTAGAAAACCAACTTATGCTTGCTTAAGGGGAAAGGTGAGTTGGGGTGCTGCATAAAACCAGAGATTGAAATGAGCACAGATAAAGTTCCTTAAGCCAAATATGGAATAGACAAGAGCTACTCCTTGCTCAACGAAATGGACTCAACACCCCATATTAAACGCCTAAGAATGTACCTGACTAGTAAGTATCTTAAAACCTATGGATTGCTATGTCTCCGAAAGAGAATCAAGCGTGTGTACAGGGGCATAAACGCAGCAGTGATAGGATTGGAGAGGTTCGGTGAGCAAATGAAGACCCTTTGAAGTCATATTGCATGGTACCCATTCCACGGGTCTCAACTCTCCAGGTTTAAGGGATTCTTCCTTCAGCTAAAACATGCATGTGGAACCCAGAGTATGATCAACCGTGTGATCGGGAGACGTGTTCAAATATGTCTCCGTTCTCGTCCCCTGGTACTCGGGTGCAACATTCCAGACGCTTTACTAACACTCTCCCGACTTGGAGAGTCAGTGCCTTTAACCTCCTGTTTGGCCCAGTTTGCAATTTCTGCGGAAGATGAACAGGAATAGGGAGAACCAATGAGAGACTAGCTGGAGGTGTCTGGACGGGCAAATTTAACTCTCATTTCCCACCAGGAAGAGGAATTAACCAAAGGCTCAGCGTGCCGTGCCGGAACCACATTAGGGCCTGAAGCAATCCTGCGGTGTTGCGGCCAGATCACAAGAAAGCGAGTTGAAGAAAGGAGCTCAGGGGCACTGTAATTCACAAACATGCAGAGTTATAAATGACAGCTATCGTCCAAAAATATACTGAAGTAAGGCTGCCAAGAGGACTCGAAAGCGGGGCAGAATTGCAGGAAACCGATTTCAGGAGGTAGACTGGAATTGCATTTAAAGCATAGGAAAAGAGGCAGAACGTCCACAATGATGCACTTGGCCAAAAAGGGCGTATGCGTTTTTTCCTGAATATATTCAGGAAAAAACGCATACGCCCTTTTTGGCCAACCAAGCAAGCTTGCAAAGGAAATCTGCACTACAATGAATTCTCACTTCCCCCGGTCAAAAGGGCCATCTGAAAAAAGTGCAAAATCCAGAAAGGCAGGACAGGCCATGGAGAACTGGGAGCCTTGTTATGCTGATGGGCGGGATGTAAATTGCCAACAGCCACTGGGGAGAAGTGTATGGTGTTTCCTGAAACATCTAAAAAACAAAGCAACAGAGCCTAGGGCACTTCCACTTATGGTCCTATAGCTTAGGGAAATGAAAATCAAAAAGACACAGCCACCCCAAAGTTTGGGACGGCTCTGTTTACAAGAACCTCGTTTACGGTACAAGTTCAATATCGCAGAAAGTGAAAAATGGATGAAGAAGTTGTGGTACTTACATACAATGCAATATCACTCAGGAATGACATCTATGTCATCAGGCCCGTAGCAGCATAATAAGTGGATTCAGGTACGATGATTCTAACTGAAATAAGTCACACAGAAAAAGAAACATCATAAGATATCACTAATACACCGAATGTAAACTTGACTACACAGGAACTGGATTACAAAACAGAACAGGGTCTCAAATTTAGAAAACCAACTTATGCTTGCTTAAGGGGAAAGGTGAGTTGAGGTGCTGCATAAAACCAGAGATTGAAATGAGCACAGATAAAGTTCCTTAAGCCAAATATGGAATAGACAAGAGCTACTCCTTGCTCAACGAAATGGACTCAACACCCCATATTAAACGCCTAAGAATGTACCTGACTAGTAAGTATCTTAAAACCTATGAATTGCTATGTCTCCGAAAGAGAATCAAGCGTGTGTACAGGGGCATAAACGCAGCAGTGATAGGATTGGAGAGGTTCGGTGAGCAAATGAAGACCCTTTGAAGTCATATTGCATGGTACCCATTCCACGGGTCTCAACTCTCCAGGTTTAAGGGATTCTTCCTTCAGCTAAAACATGCATGTGGAACCCAGAGTATGACCAACCGTGTGATCGGGAGACGTGTTCAAATATGTCTCCGTTCTCATCCCCTGGTACTCGGGTGCAACATTCCAGATGCTTTACTAACACTCTCCTGACTTGGAGAGTCAGTGCCTTTAACCTCCTGTTTGGCCCAGTTTGCAATTTCTGCGGAAGATGAACACGAATAGGGAGAACCAATGAGAGACTAGCTGGAGGTGTCTGGACGGGCAAATTTAACTCTCATTTCCCACCAGGAAGAGGAATTAACCAAAGGCTCAGCGTGCCATGCCGGAACCAGATTAGGGCCTGAAGCAATCCTGCGGTGTTGCGGCCAGCTCACAAGAAAGCGAGTTGAAGAAAGGAGCTCAGGGGCACTGTAATTCACAAACCTGCAGAGTTATTAATGACAGCTATCGTCCAAAAATATACTGAAGTAAGGCTGCCAAGAGGACTTGAAAGCGGGGCCGAATTGCAGGAAACCGATTTCAGGAGGTAGACTGGAATTGCATTTAAAGCATAGGAAAAGAGGCAGAACGTCCACAATGATGCACTTGGCCAAAAAGGGCGTATGTGTTTTTTTCCTGAATATATTCAGGAAAAAACGCATACGCCCTTTTTGGCCAACCAAGCAAGCTTGCAAAGGAAATCTGCACTACAATGAAGTCTCACTTCCCCCCGGTCAAAAGGGCCATCTGAAAAAAGTGTAAAATCCAGAAAGGCAGGACAGGCCATGGAGAACTGGGAGCCTTGTTATGCTGATGGGCGGGATGTAAATTGCCAACAGCCACTCGGGAGAAGTGTATGGTGTTTCCTGAAACATCTAAAAAACAAAGCAACAGAGCCTAGGGCACTTCCACTTATGGTCCTATAGCTTAGGGAAATGAAAATCAAAAAGACACAGCCACCCCAAAGTTTGGGACGGCTCTGTTTACAAGAACCTCGTTTACGGTACAAGTTCAATATCGCAGAAAGTGAAAAATGGATGAAGAAGTTGTGGTACTTACGTACAATGCAATATCACTCAGCAATGACATCTATGTCATCACGCCCGTAGCAGCATAATGAGTGGATTCAGGTATGATGATTCTAACTGAAATAAGTCACGCAGAAAAAGAAACATCATAAGATATCACTAATACACGGAATGTAAACTTGGCTACACAGGAACTGGATTCCAAAACAGAACAGGGTATCAAATTTAGAAAACCAACTTATGCTTGCTTAAGGGGAAAGGTGAGTTGGGGTGCTGCATAAAACCAGAGATTGAAATGAGCACAGATAAAGTTCCTTAAGCCAAATATGGAATAGACAAGAGCTACTCCTTGCTCAACGAAATGGACTCAACACCCCATATTAAACGCCTAAGAATGTACCTGACTAGTAAGTATCTTAAAACCTATGGATTGCTATGTCTCCGAAAGAGAATCAAGCGTGTGTACAGGGGCATAAACGCAGCAGTGATAGGATTGGAGAGGTTCGGTGAGCAAATGAAGACCCTTTGAAGTCATATTGCATGGTACCCATTCCACGGGTCTCAACTCTCCAGGTTTAAGGGATTCTTCCTTCAGCTAAAACATGCATGTGGAACCCAGAGTATGACCAACCGTGTGATCGGGAGACGTGTTCAAATATGTCTCCGTTCTCATCCCCTGGTACTCGGGTGCAACATTCCAGACGCTTTACTAACACTCTCCTGACTTGGAGAGTCAGTGCCTTTAACCTCCTGTTTGGCCCAGTTTGCAATTTCTGCGGAAGATGAACAGGAATAGGGAGAACCAATGAGAGACTAGCTGGAGGTGTCTGGACGGGCAAATTTAACTCTCTATTTCCCACCAGGAAGAGGAATTAACCAAAGGCTCAGCGTGCCGTGCCGGAACCAGATTAGGGCCTGAAGCAATCCTGCGGTGTTGCGGCCAGCTCACAAGAAAGCGAGTTGAAGAAAGGAGCTCAGGGGCACTGTAATTCACAAACATGCAGAGTTATAAATGACAGCTATCGTCCAAAAATATACTGAAGTAAGGCTGCCAAGAGGACTCGAAAGTGGGGCAGAATTGCAGGAAACCGATTTCAGGAGGTAGACTGGAATTGCATTTAAAGCATAGGAAAAGAGGCAGAACGTCCACAATGATGCACTTGGCCAAAAAGGGCGTATGCGTTTTTTCCTGAATATATTCAGGAAAAAACGCATACGCCCTTTTTGGCCAACCAAGCAAGCTTGCAAAGGAAATCTGCACTACAATGAATTCTCACTTCCCCCGGTCAAAAGGGCCATCTGAAAAAAGTGCAAAATCCAGAAAGGCAGGACAGGCCATGGAGAACTGGAAGCCTTTTTATGCTGATGGGCGGGATGTAAATTGCCAACAGCCACTCGGGAGAAGTGTATGGTGTTTCCTGAAACATCTAAAAAACAAAGCAACAGAGCCTAGGGCACTTCCACTTATGGTCCTATAGCTTAGGGAAATGAAAATCAAAAAGACACAGCCACCCCAAAGTTTGGGACGGCTCTGTTTACAAGAACCTCGTTTACGGTACAAGTTCAATATCGCAGAAAGTGAAAAATGGATGAAGAAGTTGTGGTACTTACATACAATGCAATATCACTCAGGAATGACATCTATGTCATCAGGCCCGTAGCAGCATAATAAGTGGATTCAGGTACGATGATTCTAACTGAAATAAGTCACACAGAAAAAGAAACATCATAAGATATCACTAATACACCGAATGTAAACTTGACTACACAGGAACTGGATTACAAAACAGAACAGGGTCTCAAATTTAGAAAACCAACTTATGCTTGCTTAAGGGGAAAGGTGAGTTGAGGTGCTGCATAAAACCAGAGATTGAAATGAGCACAGATAAAGTTCCTTAAGCCAAATATGGAATAGAGAAGAGCTACTCCTTGCTCAACGAAATGGACTCAACACCCCATATTAAACACCTAAGAAAGTACCTGACTAGTAAGTATCTTAAAACCTATGGATTGCTATGTCTCCGAAAGAGAATCAAACGTGTGTACAGGGACATAAACGCAGCAGTGGTAGAATTGGAGAGGTTCGGTGAGCAAATGAAGACCCTTTGAAGTCATATTGCATGGTACCCATTCCACGGGTCTCAACTCTCCAGGTTTAAGGGATTCTTCCTTCAGCTAAAACATGCATGTGGAACCCAGAGTATGATCAACCATGTGATCGGGAGACGTGTTCAAATATGTCTCCGTTCTCGTCCCCTGGTTCTCGGGTGCCACATTCCAGACGCTTTACTAACACTCTCACGACTTGGAGAGTCAGTGCCTTTAACCTCCTGTTTGGCCCAGTTTGCAATTTCTGCGGAAGATGAACAGGAATAGGGAGAACCAATGAGAGACTAGCTGGAGGTGTCTGGACGGGCAAATTTAACTCTCATTTCCCACCAGGAAGAGGAATTAACCAAAGGCTCAGCGTGCTGTGCCGGAACCAGATTAGGGCCTGAAGCAATCCTGCGGTGTTGCGGCCAGCTCACAAGAAAGCCAGTTGAGGAAAGGAGCTCCGGGACACTGTAATTCACAAACCTGCAGAGTTATAAATGACAACTATCGTCCAAAATTATACTGAAGTAAGGCTGCCAAGAGGACTTGAAAGCGGGGCCGAATTGCAGGAAACCAATTTCAGGAGGTAGACTGGAATTGCATTGAAAGCATAGGAAAAGAGGCAGAACGTCCACAATGATGCACTTGGCCAAAAATGGCGTATGCGTTTTTTCCTGAATATATTCAGGAAAAAACGCATACGCCCTTTTTGGCCAACCAAGCAAGCTTGCAAAGGAAATCTGCACTACAATGAAGTCTCAATTCCCCCCGGTCAAAAGGGCCATCTGAAAAAAGTGTAAAATCCAGAAAGGCAGGACAGGCCATGGAGAACTGGGAGCCTTGTTATGCTGATGGGCGGGATGTAAATTGCCAACAGCCACTGGGGAGAAGTGTATGGTGTTTCCTGAAACATCTAAAAAACAAAGCAACAGAGCCTAGGGCACTTCCACTTATGGTCCTATAGCTTAGGGAAATGAAAATCAAAAAGACACAGCCACCCCAAAGTTTGGGACGGCTCTGTTTACAAGAACCTCGTTTACGGTACAAGTTCAATATCGCAGAAAGTGAAAAATGGATGAAGAAGTTGTGGTACTTACGTACAATGCAATATCACTCAGCAATGACATCTATGTCATCAGGCCCGTAGCAGCATAATGAGTGCATTCAGGTATGATGATTCTAACTGAAAGAAGTCACACAGAAAAAGAAACATCATAAGATATCACTAATACACGGAATGTAAACTTGGCTACACAGGAACTGGATTACAAAACAGAACAGGGTCTCAAATTTAGAAAACCAACTTATGCTTGCTTAAGGGGAAAGGTGAGTTGGGGTGCTGCATAAAACCAGAGATTGAAATGAGCACAGATAAAGTTCCTTAAGCCAAATATGGAATAGAGAAGAGCTACTCCTTGCTCAACGAAATGGACTCAACACCCCATATTAAACGCCTAAGAATGTACCTGACTAGTAAGTATCTTAAAACCTATGGATTGCTATGTCTCCGAAAGAGAATCAAGCGTGTGTACAGGGGCATAAACGCAGCAGTGATAGGATTGGAGAGGTTCGGTGAGCAAATGAAGACCCTTTGAAGTCATATTGCATGGTACCCATTCCACGGGTCTCAACTCTCCAGGTTTAAGGGATTCTTCCTTCAGCTAAAACATGCATGTGGAACCCAGAGTATGATCAACCGTGTGATCGGGAGACGTGTTCAAATATGTCTCCGTTCTCGTCCCCTGGTACTCGGGTGCAACATTCCAGACGCTTTACTAACACTCTCCCGACTTGGAGAGTCAGTGCCTTTAACCTCCTGTTTGGCCCAGTTTGCAATTTCTGCGGAAGATGAACAGGAATAGGGAGAACCAATGAGAGACTAGCTGGAGGTGTCTGGACGGGCAAATTTAACTCTCATTTCCCACCAGGAAGAGGAATTAACCAAAGGCTCAGCGTGCCGTGCCGGAACCACATTAGGGCCTGAAGCAATCCTGCGGTGTTGCGGCCAGCTCACAAGAAAGCGAGTTGAAGAAAGGAGCTCAGGGGCACTGTAATTCACAAACCTGCAGAGTTATAAATGACAGCTATCGTCCAAAAATATACTGAAGTAAGGCTGCCAAGAGGACTTGAAAGCGGGGCAGAATTGCAGGAAACCGATTTCAGGAGGTAGACTGGAATTGCATTGAAAGCATAGGAAAAGAGGCAGAACGTCCACAATGATGCACTTGGCCAAAAAGGGCGTATGCGTTTTTTCCTGAATATATTCAGGAAAAAACGCATACGCCCTTTTTGGCCAACCAAGCAAGCTTGCAAAGGAAATCTGCACTACAATGAAGTCTCACTTCCCCCCGGTCAAAAGGGCCATCTGAAAAAAGTGTAAAATCCAGAAAGGCAGGACAGGCCATGGAGAACTGGGAGCCTTGTTATGCTGATGGGCGGGATGTAAATTGCCAACAGCCAATCGGGAGAAGTGTATGGTGTTTCCTGAAACATCTAAAAAACAAAGCAACAGAGCCTAGGGCACTTCCACTTATGGTCCTATAGCTTAGGGAAATGAAAATCAAAAAGACACAGCCACCCCAAAGTTTGGGACGGCTCTGTTTACAAGAACCTCGTTTACGGTACAAGTTCAATATCGCAGAAAGTGAAAAATGGATGAAGAAGTTGTGGTACTTACGTACAATGCAATATCACTCAGCAATGACATCTATGTCATCAGGCCCGTAGCTGCATAATGAGTGCATTCAGGTATGATGATTCTAACTGAAAGAAGTCACGCAGAAAAAGAAACATCATAAGATATCACTAATACACGGAATGTAAACTTGGCTACACAGGAACTGGATTACAAAACAGAACAGTGTCTCAAATTTAGAAAACCAACTTATGCTTGCTTAAGGGGAAAGGTGAGTTGGGGTGCTGCATAAAACCAGAGACTGAAATGAGCACAGATAAAGTTCCTTAAGCCAAATATGGAATAGACAAGAGCTACTCCTTGCTCAACGAAATGGACTCAACACCCCATATTAAACGCCTAAGAATGTACCTGACTAGTAAGTATCTTAAAACCTATGGATTGCTATGTCTCCGAAAGAGAATCAAACGTGTGTACAGGGGCATAAACGCAGCAGTGATAGGATTGGAGAGGTTCGGTGAGCAAATGAAGATCCTTTGAAGTCATATTGCATGGTACCCATTCCACGGGTCTCAACTCTCCAGGTTTAAGGGATTCTTCCTTCAGCTAAACCATGCATGTGGAACCCAGAGTATGACCAACCGTGTGATCGGGAGACGTGTTCAAATATGTCTCCGTTCTCATCCCCTGGTACTCGGGTGCAACATTCCAGACGCTTTACTAACACTCTCCTGACTTGGAGAGTCAGTGCCTTTAACCTCCTGTTTGGCCCAGTTTGCAATTTCTGCGGAAGATGAACAGGAATAGGGAGAACCAATGAGAGACTAGCTGGAGGTGTCTGGACGGGCAAATTTAACTCTCTATTTCCCACCAGGAAGAGGAATTAACCAAAGGCTCAGCGTGCCGTGCCGGAACCAGATTAGGGCCTGAAGCAATCCTGCGGTGTTGCGGCCAGCTCACAAGAAAGCGAGTTGAAGAAAGGAGCTCAGGGGAACTGTAATTCACAAACATGCAGAGTTATAAATGACAGCTATCGTCCAAAAATATACTGAAGTAAGGCTGCCAAGAGGACTCGAAAGCGGGGCAGAATTGCAGGAATCCGATTTCAGGAGGTAGACTGGAATTGCATTTAAAGCATAGGAAAAGAGGCAGAACGTCCACAATGATGCACTTGGCCAAAAAGGGCGTATGCGTTTTTTCCTGAATATATTCAGGAAAAAACGCATACGCCCTTTTTGGCCAACCAAGCAAGCTTGCAAAGGAAATCTGCACTACAATGAATTCTCACTTCCCCCTGTCAAAAGGGCCATCTGAAAAAAGTGTAAAATCCAGAAAGGCAGGACAGGCCATGGAGAACTGGGAGCCTTGTTATGCTGATGGGCGGGATGTAAATTGCCAACAGCCACTCGGGAGAAGTGTATGGTGTTTCCTGAAACATCTAAAAAACAAAGCAACAGAGCCTAGGGCACTTCCACTTATGGTCCTATAGCTTAGGGAAATGAAAATCAAAAAGACACAGCCACCCCAAAGTTTGGGACGGCTCTGTTTACAAGAACGTCGTTTAGGGTACAAGTTCAATATCGCAGAAAGTGAAAAATGGATGAAGAAGTTGTGGTACTTACGTACAATGCAATATCACTCAGCAATGACATCTATGTCATCAGGCCCGTAGCAGCATAATGAGTGGATTCAGGTATGATGATTCTAACTGAAAGAAGTCACACAGAAAAAGAAACATCATAAGATATCACTAATACACGGAATGTAAACTTGGCTACACAGGAACTGGATTACAAAACAGAACAGGGTCTCAAATTTAGAAAACCAACTTATGCTTGCTTAAGGGGAAAGGTGAGTTGGGGTGCTGCATAAAACCAGAGATTGAAATGAGCACAGATAAAGTTCCTTAAGCCAAATATGGAATAGAGAAGAGCTACTCCTTGCTCAACGAAATGGACTCAACACCCCATATTAAACGCCTAAGAATGTACCTGACTAGTAAGTATCTTAAAACCTATGGATTGCTATGTCTCCGAAAGAGAATCAAGCGTGTGTACAGGGGCATAAACGCAGCAGTGATAGGATTGGAGAGGTTCGGTGAGCAAATGAAGACCCTTTGAAGTCATATTGCATGGTACCCATTCCACGGGTCTCAACTCTCCAGGTTTAAGGGATTCTTCCTTCAGCTAAAACATGCATGTGGAACCCAGAGTATGATCAACCGTGTGATCGGGAGACGTCTTCAAATATGTCTCCGTTCTCGTCCCCTGGTACTCGGGTGCAACATTCCAGACGCTTTACTAACACTCTCCCGACTTGGAGAGTCAGTGCCTTTAACCTCCTGTTTGGCCCAGTTTGCAATTTCTGCGGAAGATGAACAGGAATAGGGAGAACCAATGAGACACTAGCTGGAGGTGTCTGGACGGGCAAATTTAACTCTCATTTCCCACCAGGAAGAGGAATTAACCAAAGGCTCAGCGTGCCGTGCCGGAACCACATTAGGGCCTGAAGCAATCCTGCGGTGTTGCGGCCAGCTCACAAGAAAGCGAGTTGAAGAAAGGAGCTCAGGGGCACTGTAATTCACAAACCTGCAGAGTTATAAATGACAGCTATCGTCCAAAAATATACTGAAGTAAGGCTGCCAAGAGGACTTGAAAGCGGGGCAGAATTGCAGGAAACCGATTTCAGGAGGTAGACTGGAATTGCATTGAAAGCATAGGAAAAGAGGCAGAACGTCCACAATGATGCACTTGGCCAAAAAGGGCGTATGCGTTTTTTCCTGAATATATTCAGGAAAAAACGCATACGCCCTTTTTGGCCAACCAAGCAAGCTTGCAAAGGAAATCTGCACTACAATGAAGTCTCACTTCCCCCCGGTCAAAAGGGCCATCTGAAAAAAGTGTAAAATCCAGAAAGGCAGGACAGGCCATGGAGAACTGGGAGCCTTGTTATGCTGACGGGCGGGATGTAAATTGCTAACAGCCAATCGGGAGAAGTGTATGGTGTTTCCTGAAACATCTAAAAAACAAAGCAACAGAGCCTAGGGCACTTCCACTTATGGTCCTATAGCTTAGGGAAATGAAAATCAAAAAGACACAGCCACCCCAAAGTTTGGGACGGCTCTGTTTACAAGAACCTCGTTTACGGTACAAGTTCAATATCGCAGAAAGTGAAAAATGGATGAAGAAGTTGTGGTACTTACGTACAATGCAATATCACTCAGCAATGACATCTATGTCATCACGCCCGTAGCAGCATAATGAGTGCATTCAGGTATGATGATTCTAACTGAAAGAAGTCACACAGAAAAAGAAACATCATAAGATATCACTAATACACGGAATGTAAACTTGGCTACACAGGAACTGCATTACAAAACAGAACAGGGTCTCAAATTTAGAAAACCAACTTATGCTTGCTTAAGGGGAAAGGTGAGTTGGGGTGCTGCATAAAACCAGAGATTGAAATGAGCACAGATAAAGTTCCTTAAGCCAAATATGGAATAGACAAGAGCTACTCCTTGCTCAACGAAATGGACTCAACACCCCATATTAAACGCCTAAGAATGTACCTGACTAGTAAGTATCTTAAAACCTATGGATTGCTATGTCTCCGAAAGAGAATCAAGCGTGTGTACAGGGGCATAAACGCAGCAGTGATAGGATTGGAGAGGTTCGGTGAGCAAATGAAGACCCTTTGAAGTCATATTGCATGGTACCCATTCCACGGGTCTCAACTCTCCAGGTTTAAGGGATTCTTCCTTCAGCTAAAACATGCATGTGGAACCCAGAGTATGACCAACCGTGTGATCGGGAGACGTGTTCAAATATGTCTCCGTTCTCATCCCCTGGTACTCGGGTGCAACATTCCAGATGCTTTACTAACACTCTCCTGACTTGGAGAGTCAGTGCCTTTAACCTCCTGTTTGGCCCAGTTTGCAATTTCTGCGGAAGATGAACAGGAATAGGGAGAACCAATGAGAGACTAGCTGGAGGTGTCTGGACGGGCAAATTTAACTCTCATTTCCCACCAGGAAGAGGAATTAACCAAAGGCTCAGCGTGCCATGCCGGAACCAGATTAGGGCCTGAAGCAATCCTGCGGTGTTGCGGCCAGCTCACAAGAAAGCCAGTTGAGGAAAGGAGCTCCGGGACACTGTAATTCACAAACCTGCAGAGTTATAAATGACAGCTATCGTCCAAAAATATACTGAAGTAAGGCTGCCAAGAGGACTTGAAAGCGGGGCAGAATTGCAGGAAACCGATTTCAGGAGGTAGACTGGAATTGCATTTAAAGCATAGGAAAAGAGGCAGAACGTCCACAATGATGCACTTGGCCAAAAAGGGCGTATGCGTTTTTTCCTGAATATATTCAGGAAAAAACGCATGCGCCCTTTTTGGCCAACCAAGCAAGCTTGCAAAGGAAATCTGCACTACAATGAAGTCTCACTTCCCCCCGGTCAAAAGGGCCATCTGAAAAAAGTGTAAAATCCAGAAAGGCAGGACAGGCCATGGAGAACTGGGAGCCTTGTTATGCTGATGGGCGGGATGTAAATTGCCAACAGCCACTCGGGAGAAGTGTATGGTGTTTCCTGAAACATCTAAAAAACAAAGCAACAGAGCCTAGGGCACTTCCACTTATGGTCCTATAGCTTAGGGAAATGAAAATCAAAAAGACACAGCCACCCCAAAGTTTGGGACGGCTCTGTTTACAAGAACCTCGTTTACGGTACAAGTTCAATATCGCAGAAAGTGAAAAATGGATGAAGAAGTTGTGGTACTTACGTACAATGCAATATCACTCAGCAATGACATCTATGTCATCAGGCCCGTAGCAGCATAATGAGTGCATTCAGGTATGATGATTCTAACTGAAAGAAGTCACACAGAAAAAGAAACATCATAAGATATCACTAATACACGGAATGTAAACTTGGCTACACAGGAACTGGATTACAAAACAGAACAGGGTCTCAAATTTAGAAAACCAACTTATGCTTGCTTAAGGGGAAAGGTGAGTTGGGGTGCTGCATAAAACCAGAGATTGAAATGAGCACAGATAAAGTTCCTTAAGCCAAATATGGAATAGAGAAGAGCTACTCCTTGCTCAACGAAATGGACTCAACACCCCATATTAAACGCCTAAGAATGTACCTGACTAGTAAGTATCTTAAAACCTATGGATTGCTATGTCTCCGAAAGAGAATCAAGCGTGTGTACAGGGGCATAAACGCAGCAGTGATAGGATTGGAGAGGTTCGGTGAGCAAATGAAGACCCTTTGAAGTCATATTGCATGGTACCCATTCCACGGGTCTCAACTCTCCAGGTTTAAGGGATTCTTCCTTCAGCTAAAACATGCATGTGGAACCCAGAGTATGATCAACCGTGTGATCGGGAGACGTCTTCAAATATGTCTCCGTTCTCGTCCCCTGGTACTCGGGTGCAACATTCCAGACGCTTTACTAACACTCTCCCGACTTGGAGAGTCAGTGCCTTTAACCTCCTGTTTGGCCCAGTTTGCAATTTCTGCGGAAGATGAACAGGAATAGGGAGAACCAATGAGAGACTAGCTGGAGGTGTCTGGACGGGCAAATTTAACTCTCATTTCCCACCAGGAAGAGGAATTAACCAAAGGCTCAGCGTGCCGTGCCGGAACCACATTAGGGCCTGAAGCAATCCTGCGGTGTTGCGGCCAGCTCACAAGAAAGCGAGTTGAAGAAAGGAGCTCAGGGGCACTGTAATTCACAAACCTGCAGAGTTATAAATGACAGCTATCGTCCAAAAATATACTGAAGTAAGGCTGCCAAGAAGACTTGAAAGCGGGGCAGAATTGCAGGAAACCGATTTCAGGAGGTAGACTGGAATTGCATTGAAAGCATAGGAAAAGAGGCAGAACGTCCACAATGATGCACTTGGCCAAAAAGGGCGTATGCGTTTTTTCCTGAATATATTCAGGAAAAAACGCATACGCCCTTTTTGGCCAACCAAGCAAGCTTGCAAAGGAAATCTGCACTACAATGAAGTCTCACTTCCCCCCGGTCAAAAGGGCCATCTGAAAAAAGTGTAAAATCCAGAAAGGCAGGACAGGCCATGGAGAACTGGGAGCCTTGTTATGCTGATGGGCGGGATGTAAATTGCTAACAGCCAATCGGGAGAAGTGTATGGTGTTTCCTGAAACATCTAAAAAACAAAGCAACAGAGCCTAGGGCACTTCCACTTATGGTCCTATAGCTTAGGGAAATGAAAATCAAAAAGACACAGCCACCCCAAAGTTTGGGACGGCTCTGTTTACAAGAACGTCGTTTAGGGTACAAGTTCAATATCGCAGAAAGTGAAAAATGGATGAAGAAGTTGTGGTACTTACGTACAATGCAATATCACTCAGCAATGACATCTATGTCATCAGGCCCGTAGCAGCATAATGAGTGGATTCAGGTATGATGATTCTAACTGAAAGAAGTCACACAGAAAAAGAAACATCATAAGATATCACTAATACACGGAATGTAAACTTGGCTACACAGGAACTGGATTACAAAACAGAACAGGGTCTCAAATTTAGAAAACCAACTTATGCTTGCTTAAGGGGAAAGGTGAGTTGGGGTGCTGCATAAAACCAGAGATTGAAATGAGCACAGATAAAGTTCCTTAAGCCAAATATGGAATAGAGAAGAGCTACTCCTTGCTCAACGAAATGGACTCAACACCCCATATTAAACGCCTAAGAATGTACCTGACTAGTAAGTATCTTAAAACCTATGGATTGCTATGTCTCCGAAAGAGAATCAAGCGTGTGTACAGGGGCATAAACGCAGCAGTGATAGGATTGGAGAGGTTCGGTGAGCAAATGAAGACCCTTTGAAGTCATATTGCATGGTACCCATTCCACGGGTCTCAACTCTCCAGGTTTAAGGGATTCTTCCTTCAGCTAAAACATGCATGTGGAACCCAGAGTATGACCAACCGTGTGATCGGGAGACGTGTTCAAATATGTCTCCGTTCTCATCCCCTGGTACTCGGGTGCAACATTCCAGATGCTTTACTAACACTCTCCTGACTTGGAGAGTCAGTGCCTTTAACCTCCTGTTTGGCCCAGTTTGCAATTTCTGCGGAAGATGAACAGGAATAGGGAGAACCAATGAGAGACTAGCTGGAGGTGTCTGGACGGGCAAATTTAACTCTCTATTTCCCACCAGGAAGAGGAATTAACCAAAGGCTCAGCGTGCCGTGCCGGAACCAGATTAGGGCCTGAAGCAATCCTGCGGTGTTGCGGCCAGCTCACAAGAAAGCGAGTTGAAGAAAGGAGCTCAGGGGCACTGTAATTCACAAACATGCAGAGTTATAAATGACAGCTATCGTCCAAAAATATACTGAAGTAAGGCTGCCAAGAGGACTCGAAAGCGGGGCAGAATTGCAGGAAACCGATTTCAGGAGGTAGACTGGAATTGCATTGAAAGCATAGGAAAAGAGGCAGAACGTCCACAATGATGCACTTGGCCAAAAAGTGCGTATGCGTTTTTTCCTGAATATATTCAGGAAAAAACGCATACGCCCTTTTTGGCCAACCAAGCAAGCTTGCAAAGGAAATCTGCACTACAATGAATTCTCACTTCCCCCGGTCAAAAGGGCCATCTGAAAAAAGTGTAAAATCCAGAAAGGCAGGACAGGCCATGGAGAACTGGGAGCCTTGTTATGCTGATGGGCGGGATGTAAATTGCCAACAGCCACTCGGGAGAAGTGTATGGTGTTTCCTGAAACATCTAAAAAACAAAGCAACAGAGCCTAGGGCACTTCCACTTATGGTCCTGTAGCTTAGGGAAATGAAAATCAAAAAGACACAGCCACCCCAAAATTTGGGACGGCTCTGTTTACAAGAACCTCGTTTACGGTACAAGTTCAATATCGCAGAAAGTGAAAAATGGATGAAGAAGTTGTGGTACTTACGTACAATGCAATATCACTCAGCAATGACATCTATGTCATCAGGCCCGTAGCAGCATAATGAGTGCATTCAGGTATGATGATTCTAACTGAAAGAAGTCACACAGAAAAAGAAACATCATAAGATATCACTAATACACGGAATGTAAACTTGGCTACACAGGAACTGGATTACAAAACAGAACAGGGTCTCAAATTTAGAAAACCAACTTATGCTTGCTTAAGGGGAAAGGTGTGTTGGGGTGCTGCATAAAACCAGAGATTGAAATAAGCACAGATAAAGTTCCTTAAGCCAAATATGGAATAGACAAGAGCTACTCCTTGCTCAACGAAATGGACTCAACACCCCATATTAAACGCCTAAGAATGTACCTGACTAGTAAGTATCTTAAAACCTATGGATTGCTATGTCTCCGAAAGAGAATCAAGCGTGTGTACAGGGGCATAAACGCAGCAGTGATAGGATTGGAGAGGTTCGGTGAGCAAATGAAGACCCTTTGAAGTCATATTGCATGGTACCCATTCCACGGGTCTCAACTCTCCAGGTTTAAGGGATTCTTCCTTCAGCTAAAACATGCATGTGGAACCCAGAGTATGATCAACCGTGTGATCGGGAGACGTGTTCAAATATGTCTCCGTTCTCGTCCCCTGGTACTCGGGTGCAACATTCCAGACGCTTTACTAACACTCTCCCGACTTGGAGAGTCAGTGCCTTTAACCTCCTGTTTGGCCCAGTTTGCAATTTCTGCGGAAGATGAACAGGAATAGGGAGAACCAATGAGAGACTAGCTGGAGGTGTCTGGACGGGCAAATTTAACTCTCATTTCCCACCAGGAAGAGGAATTAACCAAAGGCTCAGCGTGCCGTGCCGGAACCACATTAGGGCCTGAAGCAATCCTGCGGTGTTGCGGCCAGCTCACAAGAAAGCGAGTTGAAGAAAGGAGCTCAGGGGCACTGTAATTCACAAACATGCAGAGTTATAAATGACAGCTATCGTCCAAAAATATACTGAAGTAAGGCTGCCAAGAGGACTTGAAAGCGGGGCAGAATTGCAGGAAACCGATTTCAGGAGGTAGACTGGAATTGCATTGAAAGCATAGGAAAAGAGGCAGAACGTCCACAATGATGCACTTGGCCAAAAAGGGCGTATGCGTTTTTTCCTGAATATATTCAGGAAAAAACGCATACGCCCTTTTTGGCCAACCAAGCAAGCTTGCAAAGGAAATCTGCACTACAATGAATTCTCACTTCCCCCGGTCAAAAGGGCCATCTGAAAAAAGTGCAAAATCCAGAAAGGCAGGACAGGCCATGGAGAACTGGGAGCCTTGTTATGCTGATGGGCGGGATGTAAATTGCCAACAGCCACTGGGGAGAAGTGTATGGTGTTTCCTGAAACATCTAAAAAACAAAGCAACAGAGCCTAGGGCACTTCCACTTATGGTCCTATAGCTTAGGGAAATGAAAATCAAAAAGACACAGCCACCCCAAAGTTTGGGACGGCTCTGTTTACAAGAACCTCGTTTACGGTACAAGTTCAATATCGCAGAAAGTGAAAAATGGATGAAGAAGTTGTGGTACTTACATACAATGCAATATCACTCAGGAATTACATCTATGTCATCAGGCCCGTAGCAGCATAATAAGTGGATTCAGGTACGATGATTCTAACTGAAATAAGTCACACAGAAAAAGAAACATCATAAGATATCACTAATACACCGAATGTAAACTTGACTACACAGGAACTGGATTACAAAACAGAACAGGGTCTCAAATTTAGAAAACCAACTTATGCTTGCTTAAGGGGAAAGGTGAGTTGAGGTGCTGCATAAAACCAGAGATTGAAATGAGCACAGATAAAGTTCCTTAAGCCAAATATGGAATAGACAAGAGCTACTCCTTGCTCAACGAAATGGACTCAACACCCCATATTAAACGCCTAAGAATGTACCTGACTAGTAAGTATCTTAAAACCTATGAATTGCTATGTCTCCGAAAGAGAATCAAGCGTGTGTACAGGGGCATAAACGCAGCAGTGATAGGATTGGAGAGGTTCGGTGAGCAAATGAAGACCCTTTGAAGTCATATTGCATGGTACCCATTCCACGGGTCTCAACTCTCCAGGTTTAAGGGATTCTTCCTTCAGCTAAAACATGCATGTGGAACCCAGAGTATGACCAACCGTGTGATCGGGAGACGTGTTCAAATATGTCTCCGTTCTCATCCCCTGGTACTCGGGTGCAACATTCCAGATGCTTTACTAACACTCTCCTGACTTGGAGAGTCAGTGCCTTTAACCTCCTGTTTGGCCCAGTTTGCAATTTCTGCGGAAGATGAACACGAATAGGGAGAACCAATGAGAGACTAGCTGGAGGTGTCTGGACGGGCAAATTTAACTCTCATTTCCCACCAGGAAGAGGAATTAACCAAAGGCTCAGCGTGCCATGCCGGAACAAGATTAGGGCCTGAAGCAATCCTGCGGTGTTGCGGCCAGCTCACAAGAAAGCGAGTTGAAGAAAGGAGCTCAGGGGCACTGTAATTCACAAACCTGCAGAGTTATTAATGACAGCTATCGTCCAAAAATATACTGAAGTAAGGCTGCCAAGAGGACTTGAAAGCGGGGCCGAATTGCAGGAAACCGATTTCAGGAGGTAGACTGGAATTGCATTGAAAGCATAGGAAAAGAGGCAGAACGTCCACAATGATGCACTTGGCCAAAAAGGGCGTATGCGTTTTTTTCCTGAATATATACAGGAAAAAACGCATACGCCCTTTTTGGCCAACCAAGCAAGCTTGCAAAGGAAATCTGCACTACAATGAAGTCTCACTTCCCCCCGGTCAAAAGGGCCATCTGAAAAAAGTGTAAAATCCAGAAAGGCAGGACAGGCCATGGAGAACTGGGAGCCTTGTTATGCTGATGGGCGGGATGTAAATTGCCAACAGCCACTCGGGAGAAGTGTATGGTGTTTCCTGAAACATCTAAAAAACAAAGCAACAGAGCCTAGGGCACTTCCACTTATGGTCCTATAGCTTAGGGAAATGAAAATCAAAAAGACACAGCCACCCCAAAGTTTGGGACGGCTCTGTTTACAAGAACCTCGTTTACGGTACAAGTTCAATATCGCAGAAAGTGAAAAATGGATGAAGAAGTTGTGGTACTTACGTACAATGCAATATCACTCAGCAATGACATCTATGTCATCAGGCCCGTAGCAGCATAATGAGTGGATTCAGGTATGATGATTCTAACTGAAATAAGTCACGCAGAAAAAGAAACATCATAAGATATCACTAATACACCGAATGTAAACTTGACTACACAGGAACTGGATTACAAAACAGAACAGGGTCTCAAATTTAGAAAACCAACTTATGCTTGCTTAAGGGGAAAGGTGAGTTGAGGTGCTGCATAAAACCAGAGATTGAAATGTGCACAGATAAAGTTCCTTAAGCCAAATATGGAATAGACAAGAGCTACTCCTTGCTCAACGAAATGGACTCAACACCCCATATTAAACACCTAAGAAAGTACCTGACTAGTAAGTATCTTAAAACCTATGGATTGCTATGTCTCCGAAAGAGAATCAAACGTGTGTACAGGGACATAAACGCAGCAGTGGTAGAATTGGAGAGGTTCGGTGAGCAAATGAAGACCCTTTGAAGTCATATTGCATGGTACCCATTCCACGGGTCTCAACTCTCCAGGTTTAAGGGATTCTTCCTTCAGCTAAAACATGCATGTGGAACCCAGAGTATGATCAACCATGTGATCGGGAGACGTGTTCAAATATGTCTCCGTTCTTGTCCCCTGGTTCTCGGGTGCCACATTCCAGACGCTTTACTAACACTCTCACGACTTGGAGAGTCAGTGCCTTTAACCTCCTGTTTGGCCCAGTTTGCAATTTCTGCGGAAGATGAACAGGAATAGGGAGAACCAATGAGAGACTAGCTGGAGGTGTCTGGACGGGCAAATTTAACTCTCATTTCCCACCAGGAAGAGGAATTAACCAAAGGCTCAGCGTGCTGTGCCGGAACCAGATTAGGGCCTGAAGCAATCCTGCGGTGTTGCGGCCAGCTCACAAGAAAGCCAGTTGAGGAAAGGAGCTCCGGGACACTGTAATTCACAAACCTGCAGAGTTATAAATGACAACTATCGTCCAAAAATATACTGAAGTAAGGCTGCCAAGAGGACTTGAAAGCGGGGCCGAATTGCAGGAAACCGATTTCAGGAGGTAGACTGGAATTGCATTGAAAGCATAGGAAAAGAGGCAGAACGTCCACAATGATGCACTTGGCCAAAAATGGCGTATGCGTTTTTTCCTGAATATATTCAGGAAAAAACGCATACGCCCTTTTTGGCCAACCAAGCAAGCTTGCAAAGGAAATCTGCACTACAATGAAGTCTCAATTCCCCCCGGTCAAAAGGGCCATCTGAAAAAAGTGTAAAATCCAGAAAGGCAGGACAGGCCATGGAGAACTGGGAGCCTTGTTATGCTGATGGGCGGGATGTAAATTGCCAACAGCCACTGGGGAGAAGTGTATGGTGTTTCCTGAAACATCTAAAAAACAAAGCAACAGAGCCTAGGGCACTTCCACTTATGGTCCTATAGCTTAGGGAAATGAAAATCAAAAAGACACAGCCACCCCAAAGTTTGGGACGGCTCTGTTTACAAGAACCTCGTTTACGGTACAAGTTCAATATCGCAGAAAGTGAAAAATGGATGAAGAAGTTGTGGTACTTACGTACAATGCAATATCACTCAGCAATGACATCTATGTCATCAGGCCCGTAGCAGCATAATGAGTGGATTCAGGTATGATGATTCTAACTGAAAGAAGTCACACAGAAAAAGAAACATCATAAGATATCACTAATACACGGAATGTAAACTTGGCTACACAGGAACTGCATTACAAAACAGAACAGGGTCTCAAATTTAGAAAACCAACTTATGCTTGCTTAAGGGGAAAGGTGAGTTGGGGTGCTGCATAAAACCAGAGATTGAAATGAGCACAGATAAAGTTCCTTAAGCCAAATATGGAAGAGACAAGAGCTACTCCTTGCTCAACGAAATGGACTCAACACCCCATATTAAACGCCTAAGAATGTACCTGACTAGTAAGTATCTTAAAACCTATGGATTGCTATGTCTCTGAAAGAGAATCAAGCGTGTGTACAGGGGCATAAACGCAGCAGTGATAGGATTGGAGAGGTTCGGTGAGCAAATGAAGACCCTTTGAAGTCATATTGCATGGTACCCATTCCACGGGTCTCAACTCTCCAGGTTTAAGGGATTCTTCCTTCAGCTAAAACATGCATGTGGAACCCAGAGTATGATCAACCGTGTGATCGGGAGACGTGTTCAAATATGTCTCCGTTCTCGTCCCCTGGTACTCGGGTGCAACATTCCAGACGCTTTACTAACACTCTCCCGACTTGGAGAGTCAGTGCCTTTAACCTCCTGTTTGGCCCAGTTTGCAATTTCTGCGGAAGATGAACAGGAATAGGGAGAACCAATGAGAGACTAGCTGGAGGTGTCTGGACGGGCAAATTTAACTCTCATTTCCCACCAGGAAGAGGAATTAACCAAAGGCTCAGCGTGCCGTGCCGGAACCACATTAGGGCCTGAAGCAATCCTGCGGTGTTGCGGCCAGCTCACAAGAAAGCGAGTTGAAGAAAGGAGCTCAGGGGCACTGTAATTCACAAACCTGCAGAGTTATTAATGACAGCTATCGTCCAAAAATATACTGAAGTAAGGCTGCCAAGAGGACTTGAAAGCGGGGCAGAATTGCAGGAAACCGATTTCAGGAGGTAGACTGGAATTGCATTGAAAGCATAGGAAAAGAGGTAGAACGTCCACAATGATGCACTTGGCCAAAAAGGGCGTATGCGTTTTTTCCTGAATATATTCAGGAAAAAACGCATACGCCCTTTTTGGCCAACCAAGCAAGCTTGCAAAGGAAATCTGCACTACAATGAAGTCTCACTTCCCCCCGGTCAAAAGGGCCATCTGAAAAAAGTGTAAAATCCAGAAAGGCAGGACAGGCCATGGAGAACTGGGAGCCTTGTTATGCTGATGGGCGGGATGTAAATTGCCAACAGCCACTCGGGAGAAGTGTATGGTGTTTCCTGAAACATCTAAAAAACAAAGCAACAGAGCCTAGGGCACTTCCACTTATGGTCCTATAGCTTAGGGAAATGAAAATCAAAAAGACACAGCCACCCCAAAGTTTGGGACGGCTCTGTTTACAAGAACCTCGTTTACGGTACAAGTTCAATATCGCAGAAAGTGAAAAATGGATGAAGAAGTTGTGGTACTTACGTACAATGCAATATCACTCAGCAATGACATCTATGTCATCAGGCCCGTAGCAGCATAATGAGTGGATTCAGGTATGATGATTCTAACTGAAATAAGTCACGCAGAAAAAGAAACATCATAAGATATCACTAATACACGGAATGTAAACTTGGCTACACAGGAACTGGATTACAAAACAGAACAGGGTCTCAAATTTAGAAAACCAACTTATGCTTGCTTAAGGGGAAAGGTGAGTTGGGGTGCTGCATAAAACCAGAGATTGAAATGAGCACAGATAAAGTTCCTTAAGCCAAATATGGAATAGACAAGAGCTACTCCTTGCTCAACGAAATGGACTCAACACCCCATATTAAACGCCTAAGAATGTACCTGACTAGTAAGTATCTTAAAACCTATGGATTGCTATGTCTCCGAAAGAGAATCAAGCGTGTGTACAGGGGCATAAACGCAGCAGTGATAGGATTGGAGAGGTTCGGTGAGCAAATGAAGACCCTTTGAAGTCATATTGCATGGTACCCATTCCACGGGTCTCAACTCTCCAGGATTAAGGGATTCTTCCTTCAGCTAAAACATGCATGTGGAACCCAGAGTATGACCAACCGTGTGATCGGGAGACGTGTTCAAATATGTCTCCGTTCTCATCCCCTGGTACTCGGGTGCAACATTCCAGACGCTTTACTAACACTCTCCCGACTTGGAGAGTCAGTGCCTTTAACCTCCTGTTTGGCCCAGTTTGCAATTTCTGCGGAAGATGAACAGGAATAGGGAGAACCAATGAGAGACTAGCTGGAGGTGTCTGGACGGGCAAATTTAACTCTCATTTCCCACCAGGAAGAGGAATTAACCAAAGGCTCAGCGTGCCGTGCCGGAACCACATTAGGGCCTGAAGCCATCCTGCGGTGTTGCGGCCAGCTCACAAGAAAGCGAGTTGAAGAAAGGAGCTCAGGGGCACTGTAATTCACAAACCTGCGGAGTTATAAATGACAGCTATCGTCCAAAAATATACTGAAGTAAGGCTGCCAAGAGGACTTGAAAGCGGGGCAGAATTGCAGGAAACCGATTTCAGGAGGTAGACTGGAATTGCATTGAAAGCATAGGAAAAGAGGCAGAACGTCCACAATGATGCACTTGGCCAAAAAGGGCGTATGCGTTTTTTCCTGAATATATTCAGGAAAAAACGCATACGCCCTTTTTGGCCAACCAAGCAAGCTTGCAAAGGAAATCTGCACTACAATGAAGTCTCACTTCCCCCCGGTCAAAAGGGCCATCTGAAAAAAGTGTAAAATCCAGAAAGGCAGGACAGGCCATGGAGAACTGGGAGCCTTGTTATGCTGATGGGCGGGATGTAAATTGCTAACAGCCAATCGGGAGAAGTGTATGGTGTTTCCTGAAACATCTAAAAAACAAAGCAACAGAGCCTAGGGCACTTCCACTTATGGTCCTATAGCTTAGGGAAATGAAAATCAAAAAGACACAGCCACCCCAAAGTTTGGGACGGCTCTGTTTACAAGAACCTCGTTTACGGTACAAGTTCAATATCGCAGAAAGTGAAAAATGGATGAAGAAGTTGTGGTACTTACGTACAATGCAATATCACTCAGCAATGACATCTATGTCATCAGGCCCGTAGCAGCATAATGAGTGGATTCAGGTATGATGATTCTAACTGAAAGAAGTCACACAGAAAAAGAAACATCATAAGATATCACTAATACACGGAATGTAAACTTGGCTACACAGGAACTGGATTACAAAACAGAACAGGGTCTCAAATTTAGAAAACCAACTTATGCTTGCTTAAGGGGAAAGGTGAGTTGGGGTGCTGCATAAAACCAGAGATTGAAATGAGCACAGATAAAGTTCCTTAAGCCAAATATGGAATAGACAAGAGCTACTCCTTGCTCAACGAAATGGACTCAACACCCCATATTAAACGCCTAAGAATGTACCTGACTAGTAAGTATCTTAAAACCTATGGATTGCTATGTCTCCGAAAGAGAATCAAGCGTGTGTACAGGGGCATAAACGCAGCAGTGATAGGATTGGAGAGGTTCGGTGAGCAAATGAAGACCCTTTGAAGTCATATTGCATGGTACCCATTCCACGGGTCTCAACTCTCCAGGTTTAAGGGATTCTTCCTTCAGCTAAAACATGCATGTGGAACCCAGAGTATGATCAACCGTGTGATCGGGAGACGTGTTCAAATATGTCTCCGTTCTCGTCCCCTGGTACTCGGGTGCAACATTCCAGAGGCTTTACTAACACTCTCCCGACTTGGAGAGTCAGTGCCTTTAACCTCCTGTTTGGCCCAGTTTGCAATTTCTGCGGAAGATGAACAGGAATAGGGAGAACCAATGAGAGACTAGCTGGAGGTGTCTGGACGGGCAAATTTAACTCTCTATTTCCCACCAGGAAGAGGAATTAACCAAAGGCTCAGCGTGCCGTGCCGGAACCAGATTAGGGCCTGAAGCAATCCTGCGGTGTTGCGGCCAGCTCACAAGAAAGCGAGTTGAAGAAAGGAGCTCAGGGGCACTGTAATTCACAAACATGCAGAGTTATAAATGACAGCTATCGTCCAAAAATATACTGAAGTAAGGCTGCCAAGAGGACTCGAAAGCGGGGCAGAATTGCAGGAAACCGATTTCAGGAGGTAGACTGGAATTGCATTGAAAGCATAGGAAAAGAGGCAGAACGTCCACAATGATGCACTTGGCCAAAAAGTGCGTATGCGTTTTTTCCTGAATATATTCAGGAAAAAACGCATACGCCCTTTTTGGCCAACCAAGCAAGCTTGCAAAGGAAATCTGCACTACAATGAATTCTCACTTCCCCCGGTCAAAAGGGCCATCTGAAAAAAGTGTAAAATCCAGAAAGGCAGGACAGGCCATGGAGAACTGGGAGCCTTGTTATGCTGATGGGCGGGATGTAAATTGCCAACAGCCACTCGGGAGAAGTGTATGGTGTTTCCTGAAACATCTAAAAAACAAAGCAACAGAGCCTAGGGCACTTCCACTTATGGTCCTGTAGCTTAGGGAAATGAAAATCAAAAAGACACAGCCACCCCAAAATTTGGGACGGCTCTGTTTACAAGAACCTCGTTTACGGTACAAGTTCAATATCGCAGAAAGTGAAAAATGGATGAAGAAGTTGTGGTACTTACGTACAATGCAATATCACTCAGCAATGACATCTATGTCATCAGGCCCGTAGCAGCATAATGAGTGCATTCAGGTATGATGATTCTAACTGAAAGAAGTCACACAGAAAAAGAAACATCATAAGATATCACTAATACACGGAATGTAAACTTGGCTACACAGGAACTGGATTACAAAACAGAACAGGGTCTCAAATTTAGAAAACCAACTTATGCTTGCTTAAGGGGAAAGGTGTGTTGGGGTGCTGCATAAAACCAGAGATTGAAATAAGCACAGATAAAGTTCCTTAAGCCAAATATGGAATAGACAAGAGCTACTCCTTGCTCAACGAAATGGACTCAACACCCCATATTAAACGCCTAAGAATGTACCTGACTAGTAAGTATCTTAAAACCTATGGATTGCTATGTCTCCGAAAGAGAATCAAGCGTGTGTACAGGGGCATAAACGCAGCAGTGATAGGATTGGAGAGGTTCGGTGAGCAAATGAAGACCCTTTGAAGTCATATTGCATGGTACCCATTCCACGGGTCTCAACTCTCCAGGTTTAAGGGATTCTTCCTTCAGCTAAAACATGCATGTGGAACCCAGAGTATGATCAACCGTGTGATCGGGAGACGTGTTCAAATATGTCTCCGTTCTCGTCCCCTGGTACTCGGGTGCAACATTCCAGACGCTTTACTAACACTCTCCCGACTTGGAGAGTCAGTGCCTTTAACCTCCTGTTTGGCCCAGTTTGCAATTTCTGCGGAAGATGAACAGGAATAGGGAGAACCAATGAGAGACTAGCTGGAGGTGTCTGGACGGGCAAATTTAACTCTCATTTCCCACCAGGAAGAGGAATTAACCAAAGGCTCAGCGTGCCGTGCCGGAACCACATTAGGGCCTGAAGCAATCCTGCGGTGTTGCGGCCAGCTCACAAGAAAGCGAGTTGAAGAAAGGAGCTCAGGGGCACTGTAATTCACAAACATGCAGAGTTATAAATGAC